>NW_017305957.1:383689-439619 GCF_001594115.1 Trachymyrmex septentrionalis
TTAATAAATAAACTTATCCAATGTACAAATATTATTATTTTGAATATATAAAAAATAATCAAAGTGTACATTTGCCTTAATCGTTATTTGTAAAATAGATTTTTAAACGATAAAAAATGCATGTAAATCTGTTGCTTGTGTCAATCTGGTTCATCAATTTGGCTTATATATCGTAGACTAGAGTTAAGATTAATTTTTGCTTATTATAGATGCAGCATTTATTGTAAAGAGATTTGAAATTCTCAGATAATCTAATATATTCCGATTAAGGAATAAAGCTATAATCTAAAGTCCCGCCATTCTCGCAGATGATATTGCATCGAATTGATCGCATAACGTAACTCAAAACAAACTCTGCAGCGCTTTTACTCGAGGTATGACGCTCTCGTTGTCCTATATCCGAGAGTCATCTCATGAATGCGAAGATTAGTTTGCTATCCTCTATCGTATACGTGTATACACCGATTCTAGTTGTAATTTCAATGATTTCTTTCATGTAATCTTTCCTCCCACTATCCGCCCGCGCGTTTCTGTTCATCTTCCATAGGACGTTATATTAAATATAATTGTAAGAAAAATTACTGCAATTTGCAATATATCCGCGATTGGTGATAAAAATAAAATTAAATGTTCTATTATAATAAAAATACCATATATACTTTTCTCTCGACAAAGGACAATCGCTATTTTACACGAAAAAATTTAAAAGCATATTAAAGCATATTCAGTTAATTAAATATGAATCGTTTATTATAAATCATTGTAAAATGATTTTTAACTTCAAATTAAAATTCTTATTATAAGCAGTAATAAATTAGAAATAAGACTGTTGTCAACTAATTGTAAATAAGAGAGCATCATTTATGGTCAAAGTTAGATGTTGGAATAATACATCTATGTGTATTTAAATAAATTTATCTTACAATTAGATCTATTAGATATTTTCATTGTAAATATAATTGAATAAAATTAAATGAAATAATTAAAATTTCAAAAATGAATAATTTTGCAAGGAAATATTTTATGTTGTATTACAATATATCCAAAGCTTATCCAAAATTAAAAAAAGCATTTCTCTACACTTTTTCTTATTAGAAATCATATTATAGCGTCAGTCGAAAGATAAAAAAATTGTGAAAAAAACATCTAAGATTTCATATACATAATAGCCTTTCTAAATTAAAACATAAAGGGAAATGTATAGAACAAATGAGAGTCAAACGGTAATTGGAGAGATTAATTATTTAATATTCTTTTTAATTAATACAAATTAAAAATTTCGTTTTCATTAGGTGAAAATACAAGATGGAAAATAGAGTTAAATTTAATATAGAATTTAATATGAAATAATTAACCGCTTTATAATATGAATCCACCAAACGCGCGCGCGTAAACCCAAAGGGAAACATAACCGCCATGATTATTATTATGGCTAATAACCGCATATTCACGATGCAATCGGCTAAACTGATTTTCTAGATGTATTATGATGAGCCCGCAGTAAATATGGTTTACGTAATCTGCGTGCGTGCATGTAAGAAATTAATGTAATCGGAATTATCAATGGTAACGTAACATAAATGTGTAGATTACATTTTCCGATGAGATAATAAAATTTTTCATAAGATATGAAAAATATAATATCTAGAATATTCATTTACTTCTTTACTTTTTAAAACTTTTTAAAATAAATCTTACTTTCTAAAGAATAAAATTTCACTTTTAAATATTGAAAATTGTTATACTTTTTCAAAAATCATAGCTCAATTTTCACTGTTTAAAAAAAGGATGATCTCGATTTGCTTTACTAAAAGATTGATTTTTTGCTCCCTCCTCCTCCCAAATTGATTTTTAAATCAATTCGTTTATGTCTGGTTTTAAAGTAAATCAATTTATTTGATAAGAAATTGATTTCTTCAATAAGAGTTACATACATTCATTTTCATCAGAAGACACAACTATTTAGATACATTCTCACTACGTTTCGAAATGTATAGTAATTAATAATTAAAAATAAATAGTTCACGACGTTAACGTATACTATAAATTTTTATGATGTTGTATTATTTGTATCTCGTTTTCTAGACGAACAAAATATATAAAAACTTGTTAAATCCGATTTTATAACACCAGTTGACACTTCGACAGCTGTTATAAAGTTAAATTTAATCACGTTTATATACGATATTTTAAGTCAGTAGTTAAAATTATAAATATTATTAAACCTAGACTTTTAAAAATTAAAATAAATTTATACTATTATATTACTAAAAAAAATATTCTTTGATCGAATTGATTGATTTTCAACAGATCGATTAATTAAGTCTCGATTAATGATTTGAATTTGGTCAACTTGATTTATTAAAAATTGATTAAAAAATCAATTTATTAATAGAGATCACGTATTCCTATTTTAAAATAAGATTCCACTTAAAAAATTTAGAGAATATATAAATTTGATTTAATCGCGCGTATTTACAAATATATCACTAAAAGCGTTGATCTAAATTTCGTCAATAAATCCACAAGTCCAATCTTCTATAAACAAAACTACGGATTTGCAGAGTTTCAGTTCTACGTTATCATCATGAACTTAGCAAAACCATTTTTTTAAAGACAAAGCGACGATGTGCTTCGCAAAAATGCGTGAAATTTCGGAGCTATAAACTATAAAGAAATCCTATCACCGGATTTCTTCTTGAAAAATATATCACTATCATAATTTTAAATTTTTGTATTAAATTTTCGTGATACGACGTGTTTCGTATTTACGTACACAGTGATAAAAAAAGCGAAATAACCGATACTATTAATTGAAAGCAGAATAATTTTTTTTAATTAAAATTTCAGGACGCATTTGTATTTTTGTGCAATATTCTGCAAACTCTCTTATAGCGAATTCGATTGGATGCAGTAGTGCGCACTAGTGCACATTAAAGCCATTGTTCACTGATTTCTAATCTAAGTGTAAAAGTAAAACGTAAATATTTAAAATTACAAAATACATATTAATAGCACAATAAAGTTTATTAAGGATTTCACGGTTTAACCCGTTTCTAAATTTAAGTTAAACACACATCTTTACATCAATTTGTTTATATACAACGGCTTTAAAGATGTATTATACGTATTTTTTAATAAAATGAAAAAATTATTAAAAAATTACAAATTTTTCTATATTATATTTGTAACACAAAAAATTGATTTAGAACCTAAATAAAAAATTATTTTAATAAGAAGTAGAGGTATTCTTAAAAAATAATTAAGACAGAACGAAAAAAATTTGTAACTAGCCTATACAATTATCTTATTAAATATAAATATTGCTCTTATTGAACTGTTTCATATAATTCATATTTCATTTTTATACGGAAAGTATAAATTTTCAATTCCGGTTACTTGGCAGAGGTCATTCACTGTATAAAAAGGTATGTAATTGTACACCTTTAATAGTAGGTCTCAAAATTACTCACTACTATAATTGTTATAATTTTACGTATAGTCTTTTTTACACACAATATACACTTGATGTATCTTTAACGTGCATCAAAATGCTCCTAACCATTATAGCTATTATTTATAATAGTGAAATAACTTCGTTAGCAATTCTGTTTTAATTTCAAACGTAAACAGTATCTGTTCTAATATCTCTATCGAGATTTTTCAAAGCGTATGCGTTTTGTATAAATAAGGGTAAAAGGGCGTTTGCGCACACGTTCCAATTTACAGAGCCAAGCTTTCGCAATTGGCCGTTTACAATTGGCGGTTGTTATCTTGGCAAAAATGTCGCGTTTGCCGGATGATTTTTACATGGCCCAGCGAGAGTCCCCGATTTTATCGTCTCGCCGATATGTAATTAGAACGACATACAATGGGTACCACGTGCTATTTATCGCAAATACGAATCGAACACTCGGCGTTCCGGGGGCGACCGATGGCGGATGCGTAGCGCCAGCGGAGGACAGAAAAAGAATCGGCGGCGACGATAAATGATAAAAGTGTGTAAAATTAGAAGCAATTACACCCGAAGGCTGTCGCCACGGCTAAAGCTGGCGCTTGACTTCAGCCTTTATCTGCGTAACCGGCGCCGAAGAGCTGAAATCGCTATCTTTGACGTTTATACCGCGCCACGACTGTCGCGCGATGGTCACTCCTCTCTGCTTGTAAACTTTCGCAGTCGCAGTCATCACGACGATAATGACAAGTTCAATACCGGCTCGCACTGGAAACACTACTGGTGAAAGTGTGTAAGGTACGATTGTACAGTATTAGGTAGTAGTATTGATTTGTTTGCGAATAATAAACGCATTTCTTGAAAGAAAGATGATTTTCTGCGGATACTTGCGTATCCCGATGGAAAGACATTTATACACAATTGCGAAACATAAATTGCAAAATATAACATTACGCAAGAAAGTATGTACTTCTGAAATATGTTATACTCATTATTTTATTAAAATTCGGATTTAATGAAATAAAATAAAAATTTCATAAAATTAAACTTTATTAAAATTCAAATTTAATAAAATAAAATTAACTAAATACGCGAAATAATAAGCTTAATAGCATAATGCTGTACTTGATTTGTTAAAAATAAATATTGTATACGTAAGTGATTTAACGCACTTTTTGTTTAATTTAATCATATTTTAAAAAGTGCTTTTGCTCTTCACAAAACTTACTTAGTGTTAATCAATGATAAAGCGACGATATACGATGGGTTTAATTCGATTTTTCATTTAATCTGTATAGCTTATCTTTTCGCTGGCGCCGTCATTGAATCGTTACTATTCGAAGATTGAGTTAGTTACGTCAATTAGTTAATGATCTGAGAGCATCCTATCGTCCACTGAATGCTAGTTAATGACCTAATAATAGTGTAACACACGTGCCGAAGATGCCTATGAATTAGTATCGACATTGCCTAGAATTTCACTTCCCATTCCGACCGCGGAATTCTCGCTGAGAATTTCTAAACAAATTATCCTGAACTTTAAAATAGGTCTAACCTTAATAAGTTATAATCTTTTTAATAATTGATTTAATATTTTAATATATATATCAATTTCCTGCTACAAACTTTTCTGAATTTTATTAATTGTTTCATTTGTTTAATTAATAAATGTAATTTAATTTGTGTTATTTGTTAATAAATTTTTGCTTTACAAAATTAATTTAAATGCATAATTAAAAAAATCTTGAGACTTTACAGATTTAGCAAATAATAAATTAAAAAATTTTATTTAGTTAAATTAAAATGAGATATTTTAGAATATAATTAAAGTATATTTACATAATGATTTTTTTTTGTGTAATTTGAATAAATAATTTCTATCTCAGATATATATTTATTCGAGATGTCGAAAGATTAATATGAGAAAACTGCGAATATTCCTCGCAATTTTCAAAAGAGCAAGATGTACCTAAAAGTCAACTTTCTAACTCAATTTTAAATTTCTGGTAAATCAGCAAAATCCATTTTACGTTTTTGCCAGTAGAATACTTAAATAATACTTAAGAATACTTATAAAAGTACCAATGTCATAATGTAGAACTGACTTGAATTTATTTTTTCGTGTTCTGCGCCTTTTACAAGACAAGCTGGAAATTCTCTCTTCCATCGCTTACAAGAGAAGTTACTTTGCTCATATTAAAGCGGATGATAAAGGTTTATCGCTCGTTGCAAGAAAATGCGTAAAATATCGTCGTCGTATAATCACAAATCAAACCATGGCGTTATACACGTCACGATCATCGTGCTCCAAGCTTTTCCTTATCATTTTACGAGGAGAATCATTCGGCGTCACGGGGGATGAAGTGTACATACATGCGTGTAGTGTTTGCGCGCAATGTCGTTGTTAACAGATAATCGATATCGAAACGATCATGAGATTTCGAATTGAAGGCACAGCGAGGAAATGACTTTATGACCTTTAATTGCGATTAGGCTAAATCAATTTCTGTGTTCGAGATACAAACGTATCATAAGATTAAGAAATATGATTCAAGTTTTTTTCAATATCGATATCCTCTGTTTTCTTATATTTTATCCTCTTACAAAGGAGAAAATTGCATTTCTAAATACAGCAAAAAACTAGAGAATTTATGCTTTTCTGTTTTATGTTTCTTTCGATTTCTATAAAACATTCTGATATAGTTATAACAAATTAATTTTATGCCTTCTCAGTATCGCGTTACAATAATCTCTCTTTGTTCTCCATTTACTTGATCGCATAATAAAGGAAGCGTACAGCGAAGACACGACAGAAATGTTGAGTATATTTCGAATTTCTCCGTGTTTTCTTCATTTTGTCGAGTCTCCTGTCAATTTAGAATCTTAAGTGAAAATTTAATCGGATGTCACCTTAGTGATTTCCGAGATAATAAATTTTCCTGCAACTAAGCTTGCTTAAAAATTCTATTAAAGTAAAGTTTATTCGAAAGCTATTAAGTATGTTGTGCACAGTTTCCAATCTCTTATTAGTTACTGATGAGTAATAGCTCTCACATAAGCATATACGTGTATTTTGTTATGCTCGCTTTATTTTATTTTATATTAATTAGTAGACTTTGATGTAGTAAAATAGAAGCAATCTAACGCGGTCTACGTATCAAAGTAATTCGAAACAGCTGATTTATCTTCCTTTTGATTTAAACTCAATCATCATCCTGCATGAATTTGTGTCTCGATGTGTTTCTGCCTGATTGACATTTTGCTTTTTTCTATAGACGTAGACAAATAGATACGAACTGTCTCCCTCCTTCTCATATTTCTTAATCTTAATTAAATATAGAAATCACCCAGCTCACAAATTAAAACGAGCTATATTACGGCTTCATCAGCCGTAAATATAAATTATTATATAATCTCGAAATATGAAATGTACGAGGTTATAATTTATCATTGTACGAGATTATATTTATATAATTAAGGCTAATAAAGATTAACAAGAGGAACTCCAGAAATGATACCCTTAGATTTGGATGCCAATTTTTTGGATAACTCGACAGGTCAGAAAAGAAATCTCCAAATAACATTTGTTGCATAAGATATTTAAAAAATGTCTTTATGTCTTCATATCTTATGCAATATGCATGTTATTTGGATTCATATTCGTCGTTTTTTCCACATAGACCTTAGTTTTCAAGTTTTTAAATTTTGAAAATCGACCGCGCTTTGGAGCGACGTAGCAGAGGCATTTCATTAATATGTTTCGTAAGCAGTACGACTGGCTCAGGTGGTGCTCGCATTGGAAATCGAAAAATGCGAATTTGAGACCCATCGTACTATTTGAAATATGTTGTTTGAAAATGGAACGGCTCATCTATACCGTCCAAAGCGCGGTCGATTTTTAAAAAATTTTTTAAATTAAAAAACTTAAAAACTAAGACCTATGTGAAAAAGTCGCGGAATACGGAATTTTTTTTCTGACCTATAAAGTTACCAAAAAAATTGATATCTAAATTAAATAAAGAGTAACATTTCTGGGATTCTCCTTGTAAGTAAAGTCGAAACGTTCCATACTTATAGATTTGAATAAAATAAATATTATCGCATTGTACACCTAATATAGCTCGTTTTAATTTGTGACCTGCACTGAAAGAAAAGATTGATTGCTACAGCAAATCAGATGATTAAATATGCATAGCATTTTTAATTGACTGTAGCAACTAAAAATTGGCTGTTGCAACCAATTAAAAACGCTATGCCATATTTAACCATCTAATTTGCTGCAGCAGCCAATCTTTTCTTTCAGTGTGGGATTCTATATTTAATTGTGTGTAAATTACACGAGCTTAAAAAGTGATATTAATTATTAATTTTACTTTGTGATATCTTGATCTTAACTTTAGTATTCCTTTAAGTCAGCATACAATGTATTTTCTTACTGCTTGTCCTAGTAAACTACTAGAATTGTATTACACAAAATTGTACAATATTACGCAATTTTTAGTAATCAATTAAAATGCAAGTAATGAAATAAACATGTGTGTCGCTGATTTTAGAAAGAATTTAACATATTAGCATTTCTCTTTAATTTTATTAGTATGTCTCTTCTACTCTCTTTAATTACTTTCGAGAAAGATAGACAGAGATAGAGATAGATAGATAGAGAGAGAGAGAGAGAGAGAGAGAGAGAGAGAGAGAGAGAGAGAGAGAGACACATCTTCAAACTCACTTTTTCTAAACCGAGAGTGACAACTTCGTAGAAATATGCAGTCTATTCTTATTAAGTCTACGATTTTACATTAGAATTTCTACAGAAAGCTACTAGAGTAAAATTGCTAGATTTTCTCAGAACATCTTGCAAGCAAGTATGAAACGAGAGAAATGCATTGGAATTACTCACCTTGACTTTTTAGGGTTTCTTTCAAGTGAATTCAATGAATACGTGAGCGAAATAAAAGGCTATCCGCGTTGAAATACCGCTGACGATTGATTTATGAATTCATAAAAAAATAAAAGAAAATTTATTATGCGAAGTTATAGAAAACTTAGGACATAAAATCACGCAACAATATAAGAAAAATTCTCTGATAAATCAATAAATTAAACTGACATTCTAAAGTTGCTAAATTTTTCTTTCAGAAATGTTACAGTAAAAGAGATTTAAGATAAAATAATATTTATTATATAAATTGTTCCGTAAATGTTATTGTATAAAAGATAATGAGAGACTAATATGCGGTTTTGTGCAAGCTAATTTTAAGCAAAATTTTTGCTGTTATTATTGAATAAATATTCGATGCTATACGTTTAATATATAATTATAATACGTTATTTTCTATAATAAAGCATTTTTTATATTTAGATTAATTTTATTTTATGTTTAAATGGATTAATTTATTATTATCTTTTAATTAATGCTTTACAAAATCAATTTATATAATAAATGATATTTTAATTTTATTATAAATATTTTACTGAAAAATTTCTTAAAAAAAAATCTAACAATTTTAAAATCATTTTAATTTATTGATTTGACAAAGAAGTTTTTCTGCCTTCGAATGCCTTCGTGCATGCTAATTAAAGAAATGTTATTTATTTATTCTCATCAAAATACACGCGGTATTTTGTAAAAATACTGGGAAATGCTTTTTCTCAGAGTGTGGATCTCAAAATATGTAACAGCGGACCCGTGCAAAAACCTTTGATCCTTAATTCATCCGTCCGCAAATAATGTTAACGTAAACCACGCTTTGTACTAACTCTGTTAACATTTGCGTAGCGCTGTTTTCTGACAAAATGTTGGGATGCAGCTGTGATAAAGCGTATTTAGAAACCAAATTAACTTTGACAATTAATTAATTACTTTACATTTTGTCGTTTATTTTATTAATATTAAATGAAGTATTTTCTAAGATCATAATTTAATACTCAACAAATAGGAAACAAAAATCCTAAACAGTCAAACTTGGTAGACTGATGGAAGAAAACTTATTAATTCAGATCTGATATCACAGATGCAGTGGAAAAAGTTTTTGTTGAAATCTGTCAGGCCGATTTACAGACCTTTCCGCGACGATGTGGAAACTGTCTCCTCCGAGCACTAATTTTCATAAACTCCTCCGCAGATGGTTATATATTCACTGGTAAAAATAAAAATCAGAGCGTAAGTCAAATATAATGGAAGAGTAAAAAAAGCGTAAATGCCTCTTTTATGTTTATCGTTTCAATTTTCACCTCCTAGAAGCTTCGTTTACGCTTCTATTACTCTTCGATTACATTCGACTTACGCTTTGATTTTTATTTTCATCATGGTTTGACGCAACAGGGATTAGATACAATTACGTCATGTTTAAAATCTTATTTTTGAAATTTAATCAAGAAATGCAAAACAAAAAACTTTCCGGAATATTAGAAGAAAATTAGAAGGGTTTCCATGGAAATTTCTTATCCTTGAACCAATCAAACTGTATCTCTACGAAAGTGCGCGTCGTTGTGTGACAGAATAAACGGAGATGAGAGAATAGAGAGCGAAATGAGAAATTATTCGACCGTCTCAAAGGTGGCAGTTAAATTAAATTTTGGTCATGTGCAATCGCCATAGTAGTGAACGCATCACTGTTCATTAAAGCGATACTCTGGAATTAAAGCGACACCGCGTGTAGTCAGTAAAGTAATGAATGAACGAACGCTCTTTCGTGTAAGAGATCACCGACTATTTTTCTGAATGGATCTTTAACAAATTCCAATGAAAACATATCGCAGCTGATAATGCAACTGTTTTGCAAAAATAATAATAATGATTAAATAAATGATTACAATGTTAAAAATATCACATGCTTTATTAAACAGAAACATTATGTATTGATATTTTAATCAATAGTATTTAAATTTTAACTTTAGGAAGTTGCAAATAATCTTTTAATATTTAATTATTCTTATTAAAATGACACAGGTTACATTAATAATTTTGTACACATATTTATTTTTTTATTGCAAGAAATGTTATTTTAACATAATTCTTTTTACACAATATATCTATTCTAAGAAGTAGTACCTTTTATTTCTTAAAATTTATATCTTTTTACTTTGATGTAATTGTTTTACATCATAATTGCTATACAGAAAAGAACAATTTTTTAAGCAAAACGAAAGATAGTTAATATTTAAAAAATACGTCGTCTTTTACGTCGTCTACATGTAAGAACACATGTGAGAACATTAGGTAACAAATGACACATCATGCGATTATTGAACATAATGCTCCATCGAATTTGAACAAGACCGCTATTTTTTAAAATATCACGCTACATTAAACGACTTCGTCATCTATTTTTTTTCCTTTGATTTACATTTTAATTCATTCCCTCGACTGAAAATCGTATTGTGTATGTACTTTTTGCAATTAAAGAAAAATATTTACAGGTGTTTTTATTATGTAAAATATCTTCTTGCAAATATATTTTGCTAATTTTAAATACATAATGTTAGTAATATTTTTTCTTGATTTCTTCTAAAAACAATTTTAGCGCTTCTGAAATTGATATATTAAAATTTCGTAATATACACTCGTAGCTTTTAAAATGCACTGCAGTAATAATGTTTAGGATTACAGTTATATATTGTATTATAAATGTTTATTTTAATCTCTTACGAAGATAAAATACACTTCAGAAATGGCGAAGTGGTATTTAGCAGTATCAAAATTTTGCGAGATTTATTTCATGATGTTGAAATCCTCGTAATATTACGGGATATTGTTTGTCTCAATATTCTTTGTTTTTATAATATTTTCGTCTCATGTTTAAATTTATATTAATTTTGTAATTCTTCAATATCTGTTATTCTTCCTAAATTATAAGTACAATCTAATACAAGTTTGACGTGTGACATTTAGCGTAGCATTGCTCATTATCCTTGACATTCCTATTATTTTGGTAGCCTAATTAAATTATTTTCAGTATTAAATTATTTTCTGTATCTAGCTGAATTTTTAAATAAGTATTTCAGAGCAAAATTATTCTTTCCATGCGAAATTCCGCTTGTGTTTGTTAATACTGATAATATTATTGACCGTGTAGGGTCTCTCTTTATGACTGATTAATCTTCTGACGTTAATGCCTATGTCGAAAGTTATGTCGTCAGTAAGTTAAAATCTCTCGCTCCCCTGTGGAGAAGCCCAAACATTGCTCTCGTGTTTCAAAACTAAATATTGTCATTCCATAAATAGCATAGCCAATATATCAAAATCCCGAAAGTTCAGATCTCACATAAATTGCAAATATTTTCAAATATCGGTAAAAATTTAAATAAATACAAAATTTAAAATTGATGATGTGGTAGTATCGAATTTTAAAGTTAAGGATTTTTAAATTTCAAATTACTGTTTATGAGAACAAAATTTCAGTGATTTATGAAAATGAATCACTCGATGAGTTTTTTCATTGGGACAACGTTATGTTGTCTCAAGGAAAAGCGATGTGTCCAAGATTATATTCTCTCAACATACATATGATATGTCAGATATAGTTGAGTTATATGTATGTATAGGTATCAATGTAAACTAATTATTTCGTCTCGCCTATGTTTACTGATACTATTACATTTCGTCGGGGAAGATTGAAGAGTGCCGAAAAAAAGTATTAAATAGCTTTCTCTCTATTTCTTTTATGTTTGATGAACAAACTAGAAAAAATAATATGCAGACGAGATCCATTGACGAGATTGATGTTGTAGTTTAGGCTTGATTTACACAATGCTTTTTTTACAAACTAATATTAGCAAACTAGAAAACTATAATAGCTAAAAAAATGTAATAATTCTATAAATTATACTTTGTGGACAAAATTAGCAACTAAAAAATATATAATTTTATAATTATAATTTTAATATAATATATAATTTTAGAATTATATTTTTTAATATAATTTATAAAATCATATTTTTTTAGTTAATAGTTTGCGAGTAGACTAGTTAGTACTTAAATAAAAAAGCACTATAAATCAGGCTTTATCGAGATAAGGTTGAGAGAGTACGCCCCATGATTCAAAACAAAGATGAGATATATTGTAATTCAATATAGGTTATTATGTTAAATGATTCATTACTATATTCATTGTTCGTTATTCATATATTGCAATTTTAATATGATAATTCAAATAACTCTAAAAATATTTTATAGTTTCCGCTTTTAGCAAAAATTTGTCAAATATCTAAATAAATTTTTAATTAGTTATTTGAATTATTTAATACGTGCTTTAAATTACTTTCTGTTTATATTTAAATTTATCTAGAAAATGTAATCGTAAGAATCGTAATCGTGGAATCAGAATTATATTATATATCTTAATTCTAATGACATACATCGTTTGTATAAAAGATATGATTAGATATCAATAGGTGCCAGGTTAAATTTTTACCAAATTAAAAAAAGTAAAAGTGATACTACCTTTTTATTATTTATTTATCTCTAATGTTATATATTATGTATGTAGAAGATTTGATATCAACAACAGGCATCAAGTTTTAAATTACTACATTTATTATTTATTTACTTAACTCCAATGATATCTATTATTTATATAAAAGATTTGATGTCAACAACTGGCGCCAAGTTAAATGTTTACTTCTTCGTTTGCTGTTTATTCCTTCTGTTTATTTCTTTTTCATAATACAGTTTCATTTTACTGTTTGTTCCTATTTCATAATGCATGCCTTACAAATTCAAATTTATTTGATATTTTAAACTTACACTTAATAGTTTTCACTTTCACAACTTACTCGACTGTTATAATATAACTCACTCGCACATGCAGTGAAAGCAAAAAGTATTTGTACAAGAAAATTTTTTATAAAAAGTCTTTGTAGAAAATATACATTAATTAGCAATTTTATACAATAAATATATTCTGTTCATTAACAAACGAGTTTCACAATATCACTTGTGTTTCACTTTTTAAAAGTTACTATTATTTTTGGCGATGGGGGAGGAGAAATTGAAAGGAATTGAAATAGGAAGACTTCCAATAAAAATACAATAAAGTATATCGTATTACTTAGTAAAGATAGTACCTCTTGAGTTGTATTTTTTAATTTGAACACGTTTTTTTTGAATACGTATCATCTAGGTTTTATTACATTTACCGTAAAATTGTGGAAACAATAACTTTTGAAACGACGCATTCATATGTCGGATCATAAAATTACTTGTTCTACTTTTTACTACTAATGACGTTCGTTTCAGTGAACGCGCAATAATAGCAAGAAAAATTCGATGTATCCAAAATGCATTATGATATGCAATATTTCTGTGAAAAATAAAAAATAATAACATAGTCTTGTAATAATATAATCGATAAGCGAGATTTCGTTGAAAAGCCAAGAATATGAATCACAATGGAAATTTTATAAGTACAAAATTGTAAATAAACAGATATTCTTTGCAAAACATAAAAAGAAAAATCGACTATTTGATTAAAAACAATAATAAACATCAAATATTTGCTTGTCTGCTTGTCTTACAAATATTTATTATTAAATTTAAATTATAGGAATGTCTAAATTCGCGCTCCTGCATAAATTGTTTATATTTAAAAATTCGAAGAAAAAACAACATACAAAAATTATACTTAAATCTACAATCTACATAAGTGTAATTACTCTATCCACTTTTTATATTTTTTTTCTAATTTCTATAGCATAAGTTGCACGGTGTGGATACCGGAATTATCCTATAGCTTATATAACATGATTGGGCTAGAGTATATAGTATGTTAATGACGTAATTAATTTTAGGAGAATCGGAAATATATCGTTCTTTTTTTATAATAGATGACCGATGTTTTCGAATATCACCTATATTATTGCACGAATTTCTATACAAAATAGATTTTCTACTATTGCTGTTTTCCCTTGCTTTGTTTGCCTTTTAACAAATAAATTAAGGATGTAGAATGACTTGTTTACATAGATTTTTATAGCATTAATTCATAAATATTATTTATTAGGTGTATCTATGTGCGTTTGAAAGTACTTAAAAATCTGCATTCTATACTCGCACTTGAAACATACTTATCAATAATCTGATAACTAATTTATTCAAGGCAATTTGTTTTTTTACATCCATTATATAAGAGAAATACACTGAAAAAAATTTACCAAATCTTAATACATATTTCTTCCTTACAATAAATAAATATTTACTTAAAACTTTTTCAAACAAATATTTATTAAAATTGAGTATATTTTTTATACTAAATATAAATAATTTAATATTATATACAAAATTGCACGTTTAATCGTTCAATATCTTCTGCTAGTATAGACTAAGAGTTAATAAAGCAAGAAGAAAGAATTTATGAACTTTATATAAGTACGTAAGGATGTAAGTTTACGATCAGCGATCAAGTTGAAAGAAGTTAGAGGAACTAAGAAAACAGGCTAGAATAAATAAGACTTTACATGTAGAAATATTCTTTTGCTCTCACCAATTTTCGGAACAAAAGTGTTACTTTTAATAAATAAATAGCAGCCAATATATATATATATATGTACGTACAGAATAAATACATATCAATTTTCGGTCATTTTATATATATATTTCTCATTAATATCTCTATAATATCAAATTGTACATTAATTTAATAATATGAGATTACATTTCTAGTTTTGACATAAGATTATTATATTTCAAAATTAAATGATAATTGACACATAATAGACAAATGTATATTTACGTCATTAATTATTATTATTATTAACATAGATCTTCATTGTGGGCTGTTCGGGACTCCCGCCTTATAAATTCGCTAAATGTGAATGCTATTTCTACACATTACACATTATAAATTTAGTTCAAATTGTTTCACAATTAAATTTGCATTTATCTTTATCTAAAAGACACACACATATAGAATATATAAATCTTTATTTAACTGTAAATCATTAATGAGAATAATTACGTTAAATAAACCGAATAAATAAGGGTAATAATCGAAAACATTAACAAATAAATTTAAACTATAATACATATACAGAGTGTTTGGAATTTAAATATTAAAACTTCGGGAGAATGTAAGGGATCGATAAACTAAAAAAAAGTCTGTAGAGATATCGCTCGTTTTTGCTTCGTTTTGAAAAAACTCACAAAAAAGACAAAACGTATAGTTTTCATTTTTATATTTTCTCATTACTTATTCACGTTGTATTTATTCACTTTCTTAATATAGATATTGTTTAAAATGTTTGATCTTTTGCAGCAATGCAAGCATTGCATCTAGTACGAACAGCTCGTGTTGCAGTCAAACACTGATTTGATGATATTTGATGCATTGCAGCCTTGATTCGATTTCTCGATTGTTCTCTTGAGTTGATTAACGAATCTTGAGTTTTTTTTATCGTTTATTGATTCTCTTGAGTTCATTTATCGTTTTCGTGCACGATTTCAGCAACGATAATACTTCAAAGGCTGTATAAGAACGAAGCAACTACATTTTATTTTTTTTGCGATTTTTTCCAAAACGAAGTAAAAATGAGCATATCTGTACATGACTTAGTTTATCAATCTTGTACACGCTCCTGAAATTTTGACATTTAAATTCCAAACATCCTGTATATAACTTGTATATATAAAGGAGAAACTCCATTCTCATAATAGAATTATCGTTCAATTTCATTTGAAGATATACAGAGATTCTACTCAAAATTACCGAATAGCGTCCTGTAGCGTATCACGAATTATAAACAGCATTCGGTATAAGTTCTGGGTATCTTATGGAGGGAGTCAGGAGAACGTTCGAAACTAATAGAAACTAAATTTCGAGTTGGTACTTGAGGAAAAGCGAATAAAGAATTCGAAATATTGAGCCAATCTATATTGCCTAAATGATATGTTATTGCAGACACGTTCATTCACTTAATCAGTGGACATTTACATAAATTACAGGCTAGTGGACACTGTCATGCAGATAATGAGGAAGTAATTTGATTCACATTTGTACATCAAATTATCGCGATAACTCTACTGCGTTCGTATAATTTCCTCGATTTTGCAGCGTCATTTGCATATCGGAAAACAACCGGAGAAATATCGCGGTTCATTACAATGCTTTGCAAAATCAAATTTCAACGATCATTGTATCGAAGTAAAGATTGTGCGTTATGCAAATGGAATCGAATTTGCTAATTCGTTGTCGTGTGGTCTGATTTGATAAGGCTTCTTCTACTGAAATATCTCAAAACAGTCACACACATTTTGTGGAGCTAATCAGAATAATTGTGGTGAAAGGAAATTGACAACACTGATTTTTTCTTAAGTATTCTTATTAATTAAATAGTTGAAAATTATTATTAAGTGCATTTACCATTAGAATATGCTTCAGTATTAATTTTCATTAATATAATTATAAAATTTGTTGAAAATTTAAATATATAAGATATCTTGAGGACGTAATTTATCAATTAGTATTTTGTACATTGATATTCTCATCAGTCATCAATTGCATATTGATTAAATAATTATGTATTATGCATTTGCATTATGCATTTCATTAACAATTCTTAAAATAACAAATTATAATTGTTATATAATGGATAAAAAAATATCATCATGGTATTCTACGTAACTGTTTAACATTTAGATTAAATTATAATAGAAAATATTTCTTCTTTTCAGATTGTATAATTAAATTGTACTGTCAGCGAAAACAAAGATGTATTTTTTAATCTAGACATTTTGATACTTCTATACTATAAAAATTTTTATTATTATTTACATAAAAAAAAAGAAATCAGCATTTTTTGTCTGATTTATTCTTTTTTAAATTGTACATTACAAAAATCTCTAATTGTATGTAAAATACAAGAAACAATTATATAATTGTATACATAAATTTTAATTATTATTTTTCAGTTTCATAATTTTTTTATTTTCTAAAAAAAGATTATCTTGCCTTTCTAAATTTATTCTTTTTTGCAAATTTAAAATCAATATTTTCTTAATATAAAAAAGAAAGTATAAAATTTTGAGAAGAACAATCCTCAATAATCGCCAATTAAAAAAAAAGAAATCGAGGATAATCAAATGTATTGTGCTATTCTGTAAATCTTATTTGTAGATCCCATTTGTAGTCTCTTTTCATGTCCACGTTGTCTACTAATTGTCCAAGTTGTCTAATGAACAGTCACACAGTTTGTACTTGTCAAACAGTACTTTGATAACAGGACACTTAATCCTCTTTGACCACTGTACCAATTTCTATCTAGACATTAATTAAAAAATCCACGTAACAAATCTTGGACACTAGTACAATACTAGAAAGAAAAGTCAGTAATAGAGGGACGGGATTGAAACCACGACGTGGAATCAAGTCGCCAGTCGACTCGCAGCATGTAATTGAAAAGCAGTACGGCAGCCCTAAATTACGAGCGGTAAATTAAGCCCCTTGGTGTTAATAGACTTGGACGATGACGACAACCATGACAACGTCTACGTCTCACAGAAACATTTATTATTTTGTACATGCTAACGTCAATTTGTTTAATAAAAATAGTTAATAATAAATGAATTTCAAATATATGTAATTGTTAAGAATAACAACATTTTAAGAATTATTGTCATCTCAAAAACTTAAAAAAAGGAAAAATTACATAAAAACATAAACTAAAAAAGTAATCAAAATAATATTTCTTTTATGTAATATTTTAAATTTACGTAATAAAAATGTAGCTTATCTATAAATATCTAAAAAATATATAAATACTTTTAAACTATAAAATACCTTGCCCTAAGAAAGGTATCAAAATCTTACGTTATGGCCAAGAAAATTAATTTCTTCTTTACTTTCGTCTTTTTTCTATTTTTTTAATATTAAATAAATGTTGTTTATTGGCACAAAAGGTAGAGATTAAAAAAATTTAAACTACAGACACGTCAATACGACTTGACGATATTTATACTTTATAAAAAAAGTCTGTGTATTAGAATTATAATTTAGCAAGACGAGAGATAATTTCCTTAGGGATGGGTGCTTTATGCAAATTGAGGGACAGAGAGAGACTTATTGTTAAACGACCGGATGTTGGCACGGCAAGCAATTCGTGCACAAAGTAGTTCTTCTCATCTGCCGTCGCTACAGCTGGAATTTATAACTTCTTGTGAATCATCACGTGAGGGATGGCAGAAAACAAAAGCCAATAAAAAAATTTGCTCTTGAATCGGGTAAACTCCAGAGAATAAAAAAAAGTTACGCAAAAGACAAATTTGCATGCACAATTTTCTTATCTTCCTGATTTCATTACATGGCTTATAAATCGCTCTTATCATCTTCGATTCATAATAAAATTAATTAGCCGAATAAATTTTAAAATTATTAATTGCTAAACTGAAAACTAATCATCTTTATCTTAATTATTTTGTAATTAAACGTATTACTTAATTAATAATTAAACGTATTAATATTTTACATAATAATTTAATGTGCCAAAAATAATTTAAAAAAAACAAAATAATATAAAGTTTTAAGCTTTGCAGCTGGCAATTTTTAGATTCCACTAATGTAAAATTAACTTTAATCTCGGTTCAATGTACTCTTTATCTTTTTCTAATTTTAAAAATTAGATAAAGGTTAATAACGGATATAATTATAAAATAAAATTAACCGGAGATGATGAAACTTTATGTTTAAAATCAATTTGTCTATCTGCACCAAACTTTTTCTTTAAAGTCTTATCTCGACGTAAATGCGACGCAAAAACTCGAGATAAAAGTCTATCACGACGCGAAAAAATGTGCAGCCTAAATATAAGTCATTATGCAATTTGATTCGAGAAACGAATGTTCTGAACTTGTTATGAAAATAAGGAAAGTAGTAATATTTAAGCATCTCTTTCGACAAAAATCCGATTTACTGTTGGTAATAAACACTACCGATTTGTTATCACCTGCAAGCGTTTCGATGATGTGTTTCAGATGAACGTTAGTAATTTACATTCTTCCTGCACGATGATACTGCTTGGTATTTTGGTGTCGACGACGATAATCGGACTCACAAGTTCCGCTCCTCTGTCGTCGTACGAAAGAAGGGACGTGTCATACGAGCATCCCAAATTTTTCCTGTTGATCGATCAAAGAATACCAGAATTGGAGGTACGTTTTCTCTCGAATAAAATAATACGGCAAATATGTATACAGAAATATTGTGAAACCAAAACATAAAACAATATCTAAAAATAATTTTAATCTTATAATGAGGATGATATCTCTTCCATTCTTCTCTCTTATTTTATACTATACAGCAAATTGAGATCGAAGTATCAAAACAACAGCACGGAAATATAAACATCCTAAATTGATAAAAAATAGATATATACGAATTAAAAAATGTGCTTTTTTAAAATTATTTTTTCTTGTTTTAGATTAAATGCTAAGAATTTTGCAATTAATAAAAGCAATAAGTCTTTCAAATTATTCAAATAAGTCAAATTATTCATCGTGCTTTCATTCAGAACATGATAAAAACAATTAATGTTTATCCACATCATATTCATTCATTTTTATTCTATAAGTGAAAGAAAAAAAGATATGTCACGATAAGAGAGCATTATTAATAATCTGTCGATAAGTTCTAAGCACATGAGACGCGTGGAAATCGCGTTCGTCGCTTAACAGAATAACGTATTTCAAATATACGAATACTATTGTGTCAGACAACAAACGTTCGACACGTGTCTCATCGGATCGCTTAGTTTACGAGCGCTTTGCATTTTGAATTGTTAAGCGTATATTACGATCGACTGGTATCCGCGCAGATGACGCACATTTACGCGCGATGGAATGCAACGAGATGCAACGGGATGCTGGCGAATGAGAGACAATCGTCACGGTTACGTATCGGAAGAGGACGGAAAATGACGTAAACGTACGTTACGTGAATGAATCAGGAGCGCGTCATGAATGGAAACATCTCTCCTTGATTTCTCTGCACATGGGAAGTCCCACGTCGTCTTACTTTCCTCCTTATTATTGCTTGTGTAGCTGTACGGTTACCATTTATATGAAGCAGATCGACACCCCAGTCAGAAATGACAATGGAATTGACATCAAATCCATATCGAATCGACGTCGAATTTAATGATTTCGACATTGAATCGATATCGGTTCCATTGTTATTTCTCACGCGATCTAAAGCGTTCCTTTTATTCATTAGTTTTCACGTATATTCTTTGCTCCAATAGAAATTCAAAATACCAGATATATTTATTTTAATATTGAACAATAAAATTACATATAATGCCGAAATATTCTGGGGATGGAACAAAAATTCGTAGCGCCATCAATTCAAGTAGCTGTAACTTCGTTTAAAATAAACGAAATTTAAATTTAAAAAAAGATTTTAAAGCTACAAATTTTTACTTCCGACAGATCACTAAGTCTTTTGAGTTTTGTAAGTTTTGGTAATTTTTAGATAAAGAAAACTATTCTAAAGAAAAAGCTAGATAAAATAAGAAATTTTCTTCTCACTTTATAAATCACTATAACGTGTCTAAAAAGACAAAAATTTTAGACTTTCTAACATGAAATGTAAGATTACTTTAGAATTAGAAAAAGATAAATAGTAAGTTAAATTGAGATTTTAAAGTTAATCTTACGCGATCTCGCGTAAAGCAGCGGTAGTGTCGTTGCGCGTGGTTTAGTGCTAAGACACTATCCACAAATATTATTATTGTACGCATTTGTGTAAATATATATATATATATATTGTGTAAATATATAAATTTTATACCCAGTCTGAATCTTTATACAAGTCTGAAGAAATAATCGATATAATGGTGCAATTATCCGAGTAATTAATTTCGTGACTATAGATATTTCTTATTAGGAAAATATGTCGTAAGATATTTTTTGTATCTACAAGAATAAATCGGTCACTTCTTCAAAATCATCTTCGAGAAAGCTATCTGCGTCATAAAAAAAGTTATGTATACGTGATAATGCTATCTTACGATAACAGAAGAAATTATCTTTTTTCATGGATAAACTGTATGCTACTCAGCTATTTTCGTATACATAGAATTCGTTCCATTTATCCTCAAGTCTGACATTTTATGAGAAAACAATAATTTTTCGACTTTCGAAATCACTGTTTTTCTTTACATTAATATCGAAAATTTTTAAGAATATTTGTGTGAATAAATATAGCTCATACGTATTCTTTGATAAAATGCTTTTTCGTTCGCTACTTTGAAACATTACAAAAGCGATAGATAAAAAAATTTGCAGTATGTATTCTAGAATTTTTTATTCGCTCCGAGGCATGCTGCATAAAAGTAGTAACGACGACCTGGCAGTACTTTTATTATTCATGTACATTCATTACTCGCTCTTCGTTCGGCTCTGTAAATATGCATTTTCTGATTCAGTGTATTATGCAGTATAAGGTGAAAGTTCCTTTACGGGCTTTCGCTCGAGGGATCGCACTTTCAGCTGCCACCATGCAGCGTGTAAATTTGCAATTACTGTGACGATTGTATAAGCCGGTCTGTGAATTTGATGTGATAAAAAGGAAGAGAAAGATACCGATTTGAAGGAATTGTTGCGGAGACATATAATAGAATATACGATCGTAAAGTCTTCATATAAACTGAGAAAACATAAAACACGATGTACAAAGCGGTAAAATAAAAGTATCTGCAACATCCCTGAATATCCCGGAAAGATATCATACAATAAATTGTAACTACGCAGAAGCACATAAATTTCGAATTACACTTAATACTTGCGTATTCACGAAGGTGTTACTTTACCGTTCTTTGTTAGAATTCAGTGACCCCATCATTACAGAACTTAGTTGTTAAATTAATTATCAAGGTGTTTAATGCCAGAGGTTAACATTAAATGTCTTGATGCTCTCAAACATGATACATATTGTGTACATAATGTATACATTTTATCAAAAATTATTTAAATTTAATTTTAATCATGTCTGTATATGTATTTATATAGTTGAATATATACATAGAATTTTTATGATTTTTTATCATAAATGTCATTGTCTAGTAAATTAATTTTTTCGAAATATTATATAAAATTCAACAAAAAAAGTATCAGTATTAAAAGGGTTAAATCCATAAAATATTCGGTCTTGCAATAAATTTGATCAGTTGCTTTAAGCAACGTACGGTTGATAAAATTAGAACATATAAGCTTATCAGTGCTATTAGCCAACTACAATAATGTAATGGAATAGCTGATAGTATTTTGTCGCGGATAGTTGGTGTTCATGCAACAGTAAGATAAAATGTTCGTAAAACTGCAATCTAATTACATTATTTAAAACAGGATAAAGTTCTGAGATGATTCATATATATATATAGTTTTAAAAAATGTATTTATTCGATTCAAATATATTTTCAAAGAAATGTTAACAAAATCTATGATGAGACTATTATAAATTCATAATTAATATAAAACGCATAAAATAAAAATGTGTTTTCTCATGCGATAATTATAACTTATTTTGATAATAAAGAATAGGTGATCTATTTATATGAACGATCGATTCATCGGTAGAATATTCACGTTCTTCTTTTCGTTAGTATTACAATTAATGCGACAATGTTTGTCACGTTGAATAGGACGAGATGCTGAATTCGGAGAACGATCTTGGGTCAGACGTTATGCGCACCAAGAGAATCGGAACTCTGTCAATCGTGAATAATTTGGAAGTGTTGAGGCAGAGAGTTCTGCTAGAGCTGGCTCGCAGAAAGGCATTACAAGATGAACGTCAGATTGAAGAGAATCGTCGTTTCCTCGAGAGTATCGGCAAGAGATCGGTATCGAACGCCGATAGAATCGTGAGATCCAGCATGAAGAATAACGGACGGTCCGCAACATCTGACAGGAACGAATGGACCGAAGAGAACAATCCCTTGTCCCGTGAATCGCAAGACGATCGAACGGTAAGAAAATACATTTTTTTTATTTTATACGGGCTTTCTACAATAAGCTATTACTTAAACTTTAAGTCTTAAGCCTTAAAAAATTGACCAAATCAAGGTAATCACAAACGAGAGAATGTGAGAAGAATAATCAACAAGTGAGAGAGATGTGAGAAAAATAATCGATTATCGTTGGTTAATTTCTTACCTTAAGTAATGACTTATTGTAAAAAGCCTGTAAGAGATTTATTTCAGTAATACATATAATTCGTGTTAAATAATTTCGATTATACAATTCACTGTTCGTCATTGCAATCGTAATTTTGAAGAAAATAAACATTTAATTAATCTTACGCAAACTGAAAAGTTTTGTTGAATTAATTGGAATTCTGGTAGATTCAAATAGAAAGGTATAAATTAGATACACACAGTCAAATCTATCAAAAATTTTAGTTGAGATAATTCAATCGATAATTATAATTCTGATTCATGACTGGAATTCATTTTGTTTGTATTTTTTGTACAACCAAAAAATTTTTCTCAGTACATCAATTTCCACGCTTGACTCTTATTTGCTTTCTTTATTAGCTATTTTAATTGTTAGAAATTTTTACTTTACTTATTTAATTAAAATTATACATTAATATATAATAATTTTAATTTTTCAGGTACAGGCTAATGAGCTTCGTCTACTGTAATCGCGCCTTGGCATGCGAAGAAGAACTTGAGAAGGACCGATATATCTTAGCTTTACTGTATGCGATTTTTAATCAATCGTCATCCATTAAGTTATTTTGTCGACTATCTTTCTTCCGCTTGCCTATTCTCGTTTAGCAGATAGTACAAATTCCGCCAATCTCGTGGCTGGCAATATGAATGTAAAAAATTGCTAAATTTTACAATCGACAACAAATGCGGACTTGCTGCTACCCCCTCCTTTCTCTAATGAATCGAGAAATATTTCGCACAGTATTCACTTTCCTTTTCGATTCTTCGTTAATTTTAGTGTTTATTTATTTTAGTTAGGTAATAAATCAATGTAACAACCCTGTGTCACGGAAGCTGGCAGAAATGGGAATCGAGATTGTGCATCGTTCGGAGATGCGATTGATTCAATGCACGACAGATTCGACTGGCGCGCATAACGTTCCAAAGAAACGTACAAAGATCTGAGCTTTACGTAAAGCTTTACTTCCGTCTTCTTCCGCATTCAATTCTCTTCAGAGACGAAGAAAGGCGTAACGAAGCAGTATTATATATTGTGATCTCATTTAAGATATATCTTTTGCTTTTCGCAGAGAATACCTGACACCTGATCCTGTAGAGCGTGTATTTTAATTCTCGCGTCTCCACTGCGCTTTTATCGATATTCCTAGAGGATGATGTAACGAATACACGAGTCGGTTGCACTACAATTTCACTCTCGCCAACTATAAATGTATAAATACCTTGTTGTATTGATAGTTATCGCTTATCGCGTACACCGGCGTCGATCGTCGGATGAGAGACACTCATATGTGTGTACCTGCAGTCTACAACTCTGAGGGAAATCTATTTTCTGTATAGTATGCACCAAAGAGACTAATCCACAAATGTAAGGAAATCGAAAAAAACTTGTAAAAGGGTTCGGAGATCAGATATACTGTTAATATTGTATAAGAAAGACTATTATAATACACGATAAGATTTTCATTGATAAAAGTACAAGATTGTATCCCAAATATTATAATTTAGGAATAGTTTTACATCACTTATATTTTGTTTTTGTTTTGCTCTTAATATTAATGTTGATTATTGAGATAATTGTTTCGTATCAACTCGCAGTTATGTATTTATTCTTGTGCCATTATAAAAATACAAAAACAGCGATTATCAATTGTCTGAAAATAAAATGTCTAACAGAACGCAAAGATTGAAAGTTTCGCGGAGCATGCGATAAATAAAACGTGTATGCATTATTAAAATAATTATTTAATATCCATTTGACCACAAGAATATTTCCACTTATAATTGCTTTAAAGCGTTTATTATTAAATGTAGTTTGAGAAAATATAGGAAATCAGAGAACTTATTTAATATTATACATATATAAGTATTTTAATATATTCACTCATTGTTTTTCAAGGACGGATTACATTACATAAAACTCAGAGTCATTAACAGTAAAAAGTATTTTGAGGAAAGTACATGTGAGATCACATATACATTTCAGAATCCTTTTTATTGTCGAAGACTTTAAGTTTCATATATTTCACTAAAAAGTAAAAAATATATTAAAATACGTATATGTATAAGATTTTGTGTAGTCATAGAGATAATTATTTATCGAAAAAAAATGTATAATATATAATCAAAATAAATAAATTAAAAATAAATGTAACAAAATATAATTTTCCGGCGTATGGCTCGCTTGCTATTATTTCGTAATCACGATTTTAAGATAATGTAGAAATTGGCAACATTCAGTTATATAATTAATAATATAACAAATCTCGTTTAAAGTCAATAATAGATATATTTTCTTATATTTTTATGCATTATAAAAAATATGATGTTATGATGAAGGATAAATAAATATCAATATCATTTTTTTAATCATAATTACGATCTTTCTTTAAAAAAAGTTCATTTCTTTTATGCATTATCAATGTTTACATATTATTTAATACTATCACAGTTACAATTCTAATTGTGTGTGATTATAATTACAACTGTATAGATAGTACATTCCAGTCACTTTTAATGAATAAAGATAGCATTCTTTATAAATATAATTTGTCAAATATGCTGTACAGTGTTTGTCACGATCAAAAATACTGTTAATATACAGTTTCTTTCATGCATCTTTTGTAATGAAATATTAGTGGGAAGTATATAAAAAATATTTTTCAAACTGAAAGTTTTCAATAATTTTAATAAATGTAATCTATAATTGATTAAGAATTTTGTGCTTGTAAAATTTTTATAAGTAATATAAATGTATTTAAGAGAATATTAGAGCAACATAAATGTTCATAGGGAATGATTAAAAATCGAATATTTTAAAAAAGTTTGTTTATAGAACTTTGTTTAAATCTTAATTAAGATCTAAATTACCAATATTATGATAAAATTATTAATATCGTATTAAAAAATTGAAGAACATAAATATTAGAAAATATGAAATACATATTTTGAAGAAATATGGCAAAATTTTACAAATAATTCCACTATTTACCTTTGTATATGTATTGTCATGAAAATTCCTCTGTTCCAAATTGTGCTTTCAATTATCTTATTATAAGAAAATGAAAAGAAATTGAACGTACAATGTATTATGTATGTTCAACTTTGTTTGTTCAACCTAATTAAGACAGAATTATAACAAAACTGTCTAAATCAGGAATAAAACTTTCTAGAATGTAATTATAATTATAATTTACGAAGATCAAGAACAAATACACTGCCATCAGATGCAGATGCACCAACTTTGTCACCGCGACTGTTCCAACAGACTTCAAAGATACCACCTGTACCTTTATAACTGTGTACCAACTGTCCGCTCTGCTCGAATTAAGAGAAAATAATCAATTTAATTTCAACCAACATTATTTTATGGGAATAAAAAAAATTATAAACTACGATACTTACTTGCGTAGACCATATGTGAACGCATTTATCGAAACTACCGCTAGCAAGAAACTTTCCGTCTGGACTGAATGCTACACTATAGACGGGCTCGGTGTGCTTGGTAAGCGTGTGTATGCAAACACCTCTTTCCACATCCCATAATCTAACAGTGGAGTCGAATGATGCGCTCGCTAATGTCAGATTCATATTCGGATTGTGCGTTCCTGGGCCAGTTGGTGACCATTTAATCGTGTAGATTTCTTTACTATGGGCTTGCAGATCATGTACCCAAGTATCCTGTTTCATAGACCAAATCTTCAGACTCATATCGTCTGAACAACTGGCCAATAGGTTTCCTTGCGGGTCCCATTTAATTGCATTAACTTCGTTCTGCAAAACACATAAAAAAAATGAAAAAAAAAAAAAATAAATAAATAAATAAAAGAAAATGTTTAATTAAATCATGGCAATTTAATTTCCTTGCATCACATATACGCACTGTATGTCCCTGAAAGCTCTTAATGGGTTTATCGACATTAAGTTTGCACACATGTATGCACTGATCTGTAGAACAGCTTGCGAATGATGTGTTTGTTTGCCAATCGACATCCAAAGCAGGTGCACAATGAAAACTGAACTGTTGTGTACATTGTCCGCTTTCGGCATCCCAAATAATCGTCGTCTTATCGACGCCAGCACTCAGAATGTAATTGCCGCGTTTGTTCCATTTTAGTGCGAAAATCGGACCTTTGTGCTGGCCCAAAGTAGATGCCAGACGACCATCTGTTGTCCAGATTCGTGCATATCCATCATAACTTCCTGTCGCAAGTAATGTGCCGTCACACTGTAAAAATTTGAAATGCGTGTTTGCATCAACGTCTTCAAAAATAAATAAAAAGGTATCATAAAACAAGATAGCTTTGGTCCAAATTTTAACCATGTCCAGACAGCACGCATATCAAAATCAAAATATAACGTTTTAAAAATGTTTTAAAGATGTTTTTTTTTATTTTTGGATACAAGTGCTGTCTAGACATTTCTTAAAATTTGGGCCAAAGTTAACTTGACCAAAATTATTGAATCAAAATTATTTTATTTTACAATATTCAGTTTGTACCTTCCAATCCAATGATGTAACGTCTTTATTACTGGGTACTTCAGTACCACCTTTCTGGATACAGTGACGTAGAACTAACTGATTTGGAGCTTGTGAATTATCCGACATATCCCAAATACGAGCAGTACTATCACCTGAACCAGAAGCTAATAAATCAGTTGTTGGATTCCAGGCACAAATAAACACCTCCGATTCATGACCACGTAACTTAGTGGCTTTACTAGCAGGGATTTCGACGGTACTAGCATTGGAGCCTGCATTTACACCTGTTGTTGGTTCATCTACCTCCATCTCTGTTCCTCGGTCCCCACCTCGGTCACTATTATTTACGCCTTCATTGGATGTAACAACTGAGAAAAGAAACGTAGGTTTATTTGATTAATTTATAAGGATTTCTTATAACAGTTTTAGAAGAATAAAACAAATTCCTCTTCCCAATAATTATTCTAAAAATAGAAATAATAATGAAAAGACTACTGTTAAATCATGAGTAACGTTAACTTATATTTATTATTGTCGTTTGACAATAATACTTTACATATATTTCTACTTATTATTTAATTAGTTCATTTAAATTGTTTGCCACTAGTTGACAGTCAGATTGACGTGATGAGTTATATGCTGTCTCTTCTAGCTGCATCCAATGATAGCAATATGTTTCTTCATAGAAGAATCATATTTTTATCGTAATGTCTGACAGAAGTGACAAACTGTAGCTCGCAAAATGACCGAAATCTATGGCCGTCCTATTTTAATCTACCTGAATTTTAAGGAGGTCTGAAAATTATTTTCTTCTTCAGACCAGGGTGTATCAGGCTCCTAATAATACTTATTATTTTCTATGTAATCTTAATTGCTAGTGTAATTGTATCAGATTAGAGAATGAAATTGGATTTGAATTAAACAATCGAAAGAAAGAAAATCAATATCAAGTTCAATAAATTTTGCTCTGATTGATTAAATTTTAGTTCAATCTTCTCAATCTCCTATCTGATACAAATAGTTCCATTTTCATAATATATATATTTACCTAAAAATTAAAAATTGATAAGAAAGTCATCAATTCATTTATAAATTTCTTGGCAACCTTTTAAACTTTAGGTAACCAGATATTATGAAAACAAATCATACATGTAAAAAATTCAAACACAAGTCTACTTTGATCGTTATGTAAATATTTGTACCACGTAAATTACCTTCTTCGCCATTGGTATCTTGACCTTCAGTCTTCACCTGTTGTTTCTGTTGATTGATCTGATTCTGCCGTGTCGCAACAATATCTGGCATAACAGCGTCTATAAGAGATAAAGATTCCACCATTCTATGTTCGGTGCCATCTTCGCCAATCATAATCTCTGCTTCTGTGTATTGTAATCCCTTCTGAATTATGGATAAGAGTGCCGCCGGTGGTACAAGGGCTCCATTGATATTACTCTGTGATATGTGGGACTCAATTCCAAATGTATATGCAGAATGCTGGAAACCTGTAGAAAATAAAGATGCACAAATAAGATCACACGAATGAGCAAATAGAGCAAGTTGCTCGAACGGTGATGAATTTAGGTAAATTTAGATGCATTTTAAATCCAGGACAATAAGTCAAGTTGATAAACAACTTTTATGGCAATCAATCATATTGATAGATAAATTTCAGGAATCATTTGACTGGGTGACTCAATTTTAGCTACACTTAAATCACCAGTCTTCATAAGGATCAACTAATCATGTCTGTTTATGAGTGCGGTTGAGTTGCAATTATGAATGCTTCAAAGCATTTTTTGATTGGTCAATTAGTAAAATTCTTTCTTCTGATTGGTTAATCAAATGCTTCAAAGCATTCATAATGGCAACTCAACCACATCCTATATCAATATAAAAAAACTTTACTTTAATCTCAATTCAGTTTACTTTTCATCTTTTCTAATTCTAAAAATTAGAAAAGGACAGAGTTAAATCGATATTAAACCTACATAGTTCACTTTATTTAAGATATTTTCGAAATATTCTTAGAGCATTTATTAAGCCTATTCTACAATATGCTTTTTCTTTTCTATTCCTGCTTTTTGCTACTTTTTACAGGTCTATTTTCTGTGGTTGAATTAGTGTACACTTAAGAACTTAAAGTGAGATAGATATATGTTTGATATTTGTTAAAAGCAAGAAAGAGAGTTCTAATGCCCATATTCATAGTCAGGCCTTGTACTTAAATTTAGCTTTAGAGCCAAAGAAATAATTCATAGAGTACATAGAGTAAAGATAAATTTAAGAAAAGCCTTAAATATAAGGCCTGACTATGAATACATATATAACAGTTTAGTGCAGGAACAAAAAACAGACTAAATCCTTATCTTTTTGCTTCTTATCTGGTCTTTTATATCGCTCGAGATAAAAGAAAAATTTTGGAAAAAAACAAGAGATAAAAAGCAAGAAACAGGAAACGAAGAGCACGTTGTAGAATAGGCTTTATAGGACAAAGGAGAATGCAATTCGTTTCACGCATGAAGCGCATGATATAAAAATATTGAAGGATAAAATATATCATGTACAACCGTATATGAAACAGAACGAACTCATTAATATCCTTTGGAGATTTGTGCTATTTGAGAAATTAATTATCTACATTGGTGAAAATCATCATCAATCATGTGAAATCGCGCGTGAACATTGCCGGGTTCCCTTAGCACGTGATGTAGCGGACGCAGAACGGCGTTGATCGCGCTGCGAGGTTATAAAGCGGCGAAATCGTACCGGATTCCTGCAGATATCGGTAGACCAGGAAATTGACCTCATCGCTGGAGAAGCTCATCGTGTTTGACATTCACGGTATTAGCACAGCATATTCACGATGTGGAGTCCGTTGTGAGGCCGTTTCCTAGAGTCGGTCACGGCCAGTCCCGGCCGTGTACAACTTCGAGTCTGTCTGTGTCCTGGAAATAAAGTTTTACTTCGCCTTCTTCACTGCCCGCCACTGTTTTGCCGCGTCGTAAACCAACAATCGAATCCGATTGAGGTTCGCGAAAGAAGGAGATAGGCAGAGATTGTCCACTAGCGGTGGACAATGAACTCAGAACTGCGGAACGGATATAACGAATACTGGCGATGCCGATGGTGCCAAAAGCCAAAACGGCGGCAAACTGCTTACTGCGGCAAACCACAGCCAACTGGGCCAACTAATGAGAGTAATGAGTGGTTCACAATGTTCACAGAATTTACACATTTATAGCCCCCGTGACTGCCGCGAGGCGGCGAGGCCACGATCTTCTATATTTTCACGAGCTGTAAAGGTATATTTTCACGAGCCGCTCGAATAAGCCGTTTCAGCGATAGAGAAATCACGTGATCAATTGACGCTTGGGCTGCGTTCGGAAATATCACCCAATGCCTCTATGTACCATTTTATCCTTATTGTTCACCCAATGTTAAATAAAGATAAGGTGATACACAGGGACACCCGGATGATATTTCCGAACGCAGCCTTGTATCATCAATGCATTCAAGCCAGACAAAGCGGCTAGCTGATTAAATGTGATTGATTGGATCTGTAAGTAACAACTAATCATATTTATTTGCTTGGCGAGCAGCCCGCGAGTAAGTTAAGGTACAGCCACAATAGAAGGAATAAGGAATTAGGAATAAGAAATAAGACTTTCAACCTATCAGATATTGGATACACTGGAATACACGGTTTCTGATAGGTTAGAAACCTTATTCTTTATTCCTAATTCCTTCTATTGTGGCCACACCATTAGTCGCTTTTTTGTATGTAATTCTTTTTAGTACTGGAATGACGTCACTAACTGATGGAATTTTAAAAAAAATTATATTAATATTATTAGCATTATTGCTACAATATTAATATTATTAACACACCAATAATTGAAAGAAAATTTATTAAACGAAAAGAAATGTTGAAACTATTTGCGAAACTGTGCAGAATTAATGAAGAGCTGAGAATAACTCGAGAAAGTGAAAGTTGATGTAAATTAAAAATTAATTTGTTATAACTTGCTTGTATCTTAAATGAGCAGAAAGTGCAACAGAGTGCAGATGCTCAGAACAGCCTCTATTTTTTTAAAGATGGCAGTCGCACAGTGAATCAGGAGAAAAAGAAAGAGAGAGAGAGAAAGGTTGCAAACGGTTGTCAACAAATAGCAAGATTTGTACTTGCAGAACGGGTGATTTAGGATGATTAAAGAAACGAGAGAGTTGAATTGATCTTAAGCTACGTTTCTTCTCTTTTTATGTAACTACGACGCGAAAGAATAAACTGCCGAAAGTGCCGAGAGTATCGGAAGTAGCAAGCACGGGGCAAGAGCTATCGAGAAACAAGCCTTCCTCTACCTGAAACATAGACTTTGATGAATGTCTGAGAGTGACTACGATTCAGCAAACGAGTACACAAGCCTGATGGACGGTCACGTCGCGGAATCTCGCCCGGACGACCTGATCCTGGACAACGAACGTCGGAAGGGCCGCTCCAGAAGTGCTAATGAAGAAGTAGGTTTTTTTAAAGAAAATTCTCAGTCTTTTATTTACTCAAAGAATTTTACTAATTTCAGCTTTCTTGTTAGCATAAAAGTTTAAGAAATTTTCGTTAAAAATGTCAGGAAGATCTTTAATGTTTTATTTAACCCTTTTAAGGCAAAGTTATTTTTTTTTTTTTCAAGTTATTTAAGATATCCAGAAAAGTAGAGTTGGATCAGATCCTGCCTCATGCTGTTTATTTTTCATCTAATCAATGTAATAAGATGAATAAAAAGGAGTAAATAATAAATGTTTTGAACGAAAGATACAGATATGATACATTATATAGATAACAATGAATCATTATGTCCTTGTTTACTAATGTTAAAAAAAGGCTGCTTTTCTTTTAGAAGACAGTTTATACAAATTTTTTTATTTTTGTTATTCATTGAATATCAAGGAGGAGAGAACAACTTCTATGTCTCTTATTTTTATTTTTTTTTTGAAAACAGCCAAAGATAAAATCATCACTGTGTTATACTATGTCTCTTATTAGAAAGCATCAGATGTCATGAAATTTTTTTCTTCTGTTGCATGGATATTATAAATAAACAAAACCAGAAGTCGTATTTGACCCAAAGCACTTTACCAAAGGAAGATTAATCCAAGATTTTTTATAATTTTAATTTTTTTGTTGGCAGAAAGATTTAAGATATCATTAAAAATATTTTTCCTCTGTCACAGATAGAAAATGGTGTTCCTGAGGTACACATCGAAACGCCAGGCTCAGCTGTCGCCCGATCAAATAGACGAGGCACATCCGGTAGCAATAATCAAAATAGACGGAGGCACTACAGAGATGAGGAAGAGGAAGAACTGAAGTATGGGGCGGCGCATGTGATCAAACTCTTTGTCCCTGTTTCGCTGTGTATGCTGGTTGTGGTAGCCACTATTAGCTCAGTCCATTTCTATACAACCAAGGGAATGTACTTGTGAGTTTTATCTTCATAATAATGGCTTATGTGTTCTGTTCTTTGTGACTGAACTAGCGTACATTTGTTGTACTTAAGGAGGTTTTTACGTTAGAGTGCTGATTTCAAAGGTGTTTTTTTAATCATTTTTTTAATGAATAAAAATTTAGATATACTTAAAAAATAATACAAATTTAGAAAATGCAATGTACATGTAAACAAATTTTTTTTTTAATGTTTGTTTTTTACAAAGTAGCAAAAAATGGAGCTTTTTCTTAGTAGATTTGTAACTCTTTTCTGAACTAGGATAATTAATATCATGCATATTTGTAAATGGCGATAGTTTGAAAAAATTATTCGATTTTGCTTATTTTTTTCCTTTTTGAGAAAATTTTTATCTTCCAATAATAGTAAAAAAATCAATGTAGACTATTAATTCTAATTCAGGCGATAATGACATATAATTAATCACAGTTGCACCATCCAGCTATCCAACTAGCTGCGTTTTCACTCTAAGAAATAGTGATTGATCATTTCACATGAAAACATTGCGGATACTAAATTAATGAAAAACATGCAAATACCTTAGCCTTACACGTCTTATCACTCACTTAATTACATGGATTCATCTGTATGTACTGAGGCTGGCTAAAAAGTTAGCCGAAACATATATACAAATTAATAATTAAATATGTAAGATATAATTTAATAATTTGAAATTTATCGCTCACATAGTACAGCGCTAATTTCCAATAGCCAAATTTATTATAATTATATTTTTTATAAGCTATCGGAAAACAAAAAAAATCGATTTTTTTTAACTCTCTAACGTAAAAATCCCCTAAAAAGAAATAGTTATATATTTAAAATTTAACAAAAGCAAGAAAGTTTTAGTGTAGTCCAATGCAACGACAAAAAGACTTACGTTATAACGCTGTATATTAATTTATCATAATAAAAAATTAATTTTTCAGAGTATACACTCCATTTCATGAGGACAGCTCCGACACGAGTACTAAAGTTTGGCAGGCATTTGCCAATTCGCTGATTCTCATGAGCGTCATTGTAGTTATGACTGTGATACTTATCATCCTTTACAAATACAGATTTTATAAAGTCATACATGGCTGGTTGATCATAAGCTCTCTATTGTTACTTTCAATGTTTTCTGCTTTATATTGCGAGTAAGTATAAAGATATAAGAATAAATTTAAAACACTCCTATCAAATTCTACTAATGTAGATTAATTTTAATCTCGATTTATAACTTACTGTTTCTTCTAGTTTTAAAAATTAGAAAAAGGTAAACAGAGTAAATTAAATCAAGACTAAAGTTAACCCTAGCTATACATATTCTTTCTTTCTATCCTTAATATACACTCGGGTCTCTGGGACCCCCATTTATTTTTATTTGTTACCTTAACTTCCGTAAAAATGAACATATTTCAATTAATTTTTTTTCAATTAATGAAGAATTGATTAAGAAACAAGTGTGTAAAAATCGATAGAATTAAGGAATTTCAAGATATACAGATTTAAAAAACAAGAAAAGTTTAGAAACAAAAAAATCTTGAAACTTTAAATACGAAGCGCCTTAAGTTCCGAGTGTTAAGATGTTGAACTAACATTCATTTAAATTAAATTAATTATTCAGAAATAAATTGAGAGCCGATAAATTATCGGATTCACACAATCATTCTGATAATCCTCCCAAATTTTTCCCAAATCTTAAAAATTGTAATAAACTTATTGCAAAAAATATTGCCTCGGCCGAGAGTCGAACCCGGATCTCTTGCATTCCGTGCAAGTATCCTAAGCCTTTAGACTACTGAGACAAAAATCTTGATTTAGCAAATTGCACTGGGGTTTCTGGGACTCCAGTATGTATAGTTAGGGTTAATTTACTTTGGTGGAAACCGGCTTCTTCTCTCTCTCTTCTGTCTTTAACATCTAAAAGAAGATTTATGGTGTGTTTGTACTTACAGGCAAATGTTGAAAGCTTACAATATTCCAATGGATTTATTCACGCTAGGTATAGGCTTATGGAATTTTGGTGTAGTCGGAATGATTTGCATTCACTGGCAAGGGCCGTTACAACTTCAACAGGCGTATCTGATCTTTATTTCCGCCTTGATGGCACTCGTTTTCATTAAGTATTTACCTGAATGGACAGCATGGGTTGTCCTCGGTGTTATAAGTATTTGGGGTAAGGCGGTTTCGAGATGGAAATTTATCACACATACAAGGATAATCTTACATTCTTACTTGCATTATAGATTTGATTGCGGTTTTAATGCCGAAGGGTCCACTAAGGATACTTGTCGAAACCGCGCAGGAAAGAAACGAATCTATTTTCCCTGCTCTAATATATTCTTCTACCATCTTATACTCCTTTACTGTGACTTACGCTGGATATGTACAAGCAGCTACAATGGCGTCTGGAGATACCACAGCGTCTCCTACGCGTGGTCAGGCAGACAATCAAAATAATCCAGTATCAGGCGATACAGAAGAGGGAGGTTTCTCTCCCGAATGGGTAGAAACGCACGGTACGAATTGAATATTAATGAAATTTTTAATAGAAAGAATTATGTTAATTATTAATTTAATTATTTAATATAATCAAACTCTATGGATTGCGGAAAACATTGAAAGTAACAATAGAGAGCTTATAATCAGCCAGTCATGTATAACTAATGTAATCAAAAGCTCTATGGATTAGTAAATTATATAATTTAATTTTTTTAAAACATAAAAATTTGAATTTAAAGTTCCTATTCTGTAATTTTCTTAACGATAACGTTGATGTTATTATATTGTCGTTGCGCAAGTTTTATATATAATAAAAAAACTACGCAACAACAATGTAATGACATGTAGTTATCGTTAAAAGTTACAGAATAGAAATTTAAATATTAACAAACAGGTCTTTTAAATGAAAAACTAAATTAATCTTGTTATACAGATGAGCGTAGCACGAGACGCGTTCAAGAGGTACGCGAGAACTCGTCCGCTTTAAGAGAAAGCGCGAGACAGCAGGACAATCGTCCGCGAGAGTCGCAACGACAAGCTGCGGTCGCCGAGGAGGAACGTGGAGTTAAACTAGGTCTCGGGGATTTTATCTTTTACAGTGTCCTCGTCGGAAAGGCGTCCACTTATGGAGACTGGAACACCACGTTGGCTTGTTTTGTTGCTATTCTTATTGTACGTATTCTAAAATATGCTCATTGCAATGGATATCGATATAATTTTTTTAATCGATTGTTTTTTTTACATAGGGCCTCTGTTTGACACTGCTATTGCTGGCTATATTCAAGAAACCGTTACCCGCGTTACCAATTTCTACCACGTTCGGTTTGACGTTTTATTTTGCTACGAGAGCAATTGTCGCGCCGTTTGCTGATAGTTTAGCGAGCGAGCAAGTGTTCATTTAAATTAAGGTATGACAAATCATCCTATTAATTTAATATAATTTATTTAAAAATCGAATGTCGAGGGGACGATGACTGTTTACTTATTCATTTAGTATCTGCCACATTATCTTTATAGGACGATAAAATCATTATAGTGATGTTAAAGCAGCGTCATATTTTGAGGCAAGAAATACAATGAAATAATAAATTATAACAAATCTCATTTAAGAATAGACTGTGAGGTTTGAAAATAGACGTCCTCTAAAGATTAATCTTCATATTACTTATTTGTTCATATTATTTTATATTACTTTCTCGAGCTGATCTTTTTTTTTTAAATATTAATATAACTTGTTTTTTTTTTTGTGAATTTTTATTAGATTAAACAAATCAAGACAAAAAGTACCTACACTTTTAAACGTTTATCAGAGAATCGTGTATCAAGTGTGTGTTATGTGAGTGTATGTATGAGTGTCTTAAAATGCTCAGAGAAAAGGGAAATACTAATTTAAATTTTTAATATAGAGAATGAGAGATAGAGGATGTAATTACTTTAGTATTTTTCTATGCGAAGCGAATTCACAAGAACGCCTCGTTATGGAACTAAGCGGTTTACATTTCATCGCGGCAATATGTGATAATCAAGCGAGAAAATGCGCTGCATTATAACAATTTATTGTACTCCATTGTTACACTTATGGAACATATATAGGTCTCGTAGGTTCATGTATAAAAAAAGCGGATAACGACTGGATGATCGCGGTGAATTGTATGAAATACGCGAGGTAATATCCGTTCGAATAAGTAATAACTGCCTCGTTATACACTCATCTCGATTAGTATTCGCAGTACGCACTGAACGGTGCCGTTACTCTAGAGCGTCAAGTTCGTTATCACTAATTATTAATTATTAGCCAGGATGAATCTGTGGGGTTTTCTCGAATCCAGGTTACACACAGCCATGGAATAAATATTTTTTTTATCATACTACTGAAAAGCATATTTATCGTACTTGTGGCGCTTAGTGTTTTTTTTTATATAGATTTTATTTTAACATACTAAATATAATAGTTTTCTTAAAGCTGAAAGTGTTATTTTTTTTCGTCGCATCTTTGAACATCTGATAAGAATACAAGACGAAATGTCCTGGTTATATAACGAACAAGCTTTTTATCTCAAGGTTTTTTGCATGCCAATATAAGATGCTTTTCAATAAACTTTAATACTTCAGTCATACAATCCGATCGATTTGATCAATTGTCATCCATAGCAATGCAGTGATATCTTCCAAATCGATAATATCATTGATCAACTTTGGTTTAGTATTAATATTCAAATAAACGCTAACATCTGCATAACAACTCCAACTTTAACAGTGTTCTGTTAATTCCTTGCACTATATACATTTTATGCTCACATGCACGCACACGTACACACAAACAGGCAGACAGACAGTGCGTCTGTTAATAAACACTTTATCACTATTTCAGATACTTAAAGGCCACAGTTTGAAAAAAAGTTCATAGAAATATGTATCTGGAGATACTATCTTATAATATCAATCAATTATAATCCTATAATTAATTAATTTCTTTAATTTTTTTAATTTTTGAGTGCAGTAAAATTCTATTAAAAATTTTGAATTCTTGCTCCTGTCCCAAAAAATAAAAAATAAGTGACTCGAAAAATCAATTATGAATAAAATAAAAAAAAAGTACTTTAGCAAATTTTTATTTTATTCATATCTTAAGTTTGGGAGATATAAGAAAATATTGTTTCTTTTTAATCTTTACATTTCTGTACACATATTTATATGAATTTCTTTTCTTATTTGGATCTCTAGAACACATACCTGAAGTAGTGATAAAAGTTTTATTAATAGCCAGCGATAGATCCCGAAAGCGGAAGAACTTTAACAAAGATATGATATTTTTTTTCGCTTGTAATACATTGCTACGTTCACAAGCCGATAATTATTATTATGCTAATGGAAATTAGAGTTCTTTTAATTCGCTAGTCGATTCGCTATTTCGGATCGCGCATACAAAATGCTTTTCGACGCACAAAATAAATACTCTTCAGCTATCGAATAAACTATACGAAGTTATGGTCACCGTTGCTGACGAATTCGTTCTTTCGCTGCACCGTAATTTACAATAATATACGTTTGTGCTAGTGAAACGTAATTGGAATGATAATATTAACTACATGATTCGACTATATCGAAGGAAAGTACACTTCGTGAATTCTACTGGGAAATTCTATTGGAAAGACATTAGGAAAATATCTGTAAAAGAGAAAATAAATCGCTATGATGCGATATATCTCGTCTCGCTAGCTGCGGTCTTTCCTCTCTCATAAAGAATATATCACGTTACTTTCCACATTATTGTCTCTGTGCGAATTTTCCGGCGAGCACGAGACAATATCAGTGAAGAACGCTCATTTTCTACAAACCAGTCTTACGATCACTAAGCTTCTGGAAGCATATATATTTTTTGTAACGACTACAAAGCAGGATGAGTCACTTAACATTTGCAACTCGATTACTTTAAATCGATTACGATAAATGTAATATTCTTATTGAAAATATCAATGAGTTACGGAACATTTTAGTCTTTCATTTTATATATGATTCTTCGTAGAATTGATATGTAATTCAAGGAATGTATTGTGTGCGATAAATGTTACGAGACTCATTCTGTATAAACGTCGTTGCTACTCAATTCACTCAATATCTCTTTTGCTATAGCTACTGCATTTTTATAAATAGAAAAGAAAATGACAAAAATACGATAAATAATAAACATTTGTCATATTTCACTTACTTATTCAATTCTCTCACTCATTCTTCGGCATTCGAAAAGGTGAGGGTTGCACGATAGTATTTTAGCTAGTTCCATACTTGCCGCTCTCGAACATACCGCGTCTGAAAAACGAGCTAAACTCCAATAAAGATTGTTTGTTTATGTTACTAAGATTGCCGTTGTATTTGTATAGGGGCTCGCAGTGCGGCAGTTCCGAACAAACTTGAATTAATCGGCGAAGATATTCTTCGAGGCGTTTCCGACGTTGCCTCGCTACGACTTCGTATTTTGGAAAGACTTGGCGTGGGGGGAATCGTATCGCGGCGACCTGTGATCAAAGAGTCTCCGTAAAACCGATTGTGTTGCGAATGCGTGCTTACATTTATGAAAATGGTCTGAATCGTGTGTATATATACAAATAATATATAACTTTGATCGATAAAAAGATCTAATTATTTCAAAAAAAAATTATATATTTTTTGTTTTGAAGTAATTAGACCTTTCTATAATTCAAAGTTCATTTTAGAACATTTATAATTCATGTCAAAGTTCAGAATAAAGTTACGTAATATTTATGCATATACATGTATGCATGATTTGTATTTTATATAAGTATGTCCTGATTTTTCAATGTTTTTCCGTATTTTATATGGCAGATAGAATTTATAAAAAAGAATTTTATAATTTAATTGTTTGAAATGAGATTAATAATTTAGGTATAATAAATGAGATACTTTTTATACAAGATCTCTTTCTCTGCAATGGTAAAATTTTATTTTACAAATAATTTCTTCAAAACTTAAGTAAACCACACTTGGATATCTTACATAACTTCAATTCCCATATTTGTGCCAGTTTTATAATTATATAATGTACAATAACGTACCTTACTACCGTATTTCTGTCGCATCGATATGTACAATTCCCGAAACCTCCTGTATCTTCGTAGCAGCGTCCAACTGTCGTCCTGTGCCACAACTCGCACCTCGTATTCATAATGGCTGGATGCGCCGGCTCCGCGTATCACATATGACGGCACGCTGACGATCATATTAATCACACAGTCGTTGTCGTTCGCTATTAATGATGGTAGGGACCTCGTGATTGTCAAAGAATACGGACTACTTAAGCGGTCGCCGCGATTCTGACTCTGTGCAAAAAATGTGTGTTGAAGTTGTCTCGAGATTGATCATCTAAAATCTAAAGATTTGTTCTTTGTTGCTCCGCATTGGACTATACTAAAACTTTCTATCTCGCTTTAGCCAAAAACTTCAAAAATATATCTGTTTCATTTTTAATCTCCGTGGTTCAACCGAGGCAAATTTTCAATTCTTAATTATTCTGCTTTAAATTTGAACACGTACAAAAAGTGAAAGTTTCGAGTCATATTATTGTATAATCGTATTTTTTAATGTTGAAAAAATGTACTAGAATTTTTTTAGATTTTTTTAGAGCCTAAAAACAATTTGAAAAACACATCAGACATCCGATTGGATTAGGAAAGCAATGAGAAAATGTTGAATCACAAAGGGTTTGTTAAGTATAACAAATATACATAGTTCATCACAAAGAACAAACCTTAAGATGAAATGGAAGAAATTGATGATTTACCGTCAAATAAACTGTCGAGTAACCTCGACTAGAGGATCTTTTAGACGCTAATGATTCCGACAGAGTCTCTTGATCGTTAGTATTAGGCCTGTTATTCCTGAAAAGTTGAGATTTGGTTTGCGCTACCGTTAATAGAGTGGCGGAGCTATTATTCGTAGGTTCTACAACACTACAGTAAGCATTTGGTTCGTTCTGTACATAGCCCTCGGTTTCGTTGATGACGAGTCTATCACTATGGTTGTTGTCGTCGTCGTCGCACTGGAGCCGCCTCGTGGAATGATTTTTCCGTTCATCCTCCAATAAAGACACTTCCAATTCGATCTGTTGTCTCTGCAGATCCTGTAGTATCATTATTTGTCGATTGAGATCTTCCTTCGACGGGGTACCGGCGTCCAAGCATCTCATCACCATCATCCGTTGACGTGCGATTCTTTGGTTCAGCCTCTTCATCACCGGATTTTGCTGTATTGGCGATTCCAGCGTATCCTGGAGCATGTTCTCCGGGATGGTGGACACCGTGGGCGGTTGTACCTTTCCTTCTTCGTCACTCACCAGCTCCATGGAAGCAGCTCTATTCGCATTTATCGTACTTTTAGTATCCACTTCGGATGAGCTGTCATCTCGGTCTTCAATTGCAGATTTATCTTTCATCAGATCGTTTATACACGTCGTGTTGACATCTTCGAAGGCTATGTGAAGTTCCGGAGAATCGGCCGCTGCCGTATGGAATGTTTCCACGGTATCGGAGCTTGGTATACTCTGCGGCAACAAGTTCAAGTCTGAGGCGATCTGATGTTTCCTATTGTTCACTTCGTGAAAAGATGTGGAATTACAGCTGAAAGCTTCGTCGCAATCATTCGATGAACAGCCATCGTCCAGAAACGCGGGCGTAGTGCGTTTTAAGTCCAACGATAGACTGTGTTTACGCCGTTCGATTTCTTCAAGCTGTTCCTGAGTGCGCTTGGCCAACAATAATTTCTTCTCCGTTACTCCTTCATCTCCCAGCTAGAAATCATTAACGTAAAGAATCGTTTTACAGAACCTTAATATTTTACATATACATACTTCTGCCCTGAATATTTGCTTCTGCTTCTTCGCGATCTCCATCAGTTCCTCCTCCATCTTATCCACTTTACTCTGATGTTCATTTAAAGATTTGACCTTGCTCTGCAACTCGTTTTCCAAAGCGACTAGCTCTTTTTTCTATTTAAGAAAATCACATATTTTTAAAAGAAAGTAGTTAAACAAGATTGAAGAGAAACTCTTAAGGCTTCTGTTCATTTGCCACTCACTACTATCTCAGATTGTGTGACGTCAGAAGCGAAACACGATAAAAATTTATCTTACAAATTATATTTAAATAATAGAAATATTTTTCAATAAAACAATTTATAATTTATAAAATATTTCTAAACTATTTCGGGAAAAGAAATTAAATCATATTTATATTGCTATTTATTATTAATTTAATAAGTTTGCTATGAACCATAGCTATGAACATAGCTCATTTTGGTTATGCATAATTCATTTCCAGATATATGCATGATGTAATGTAAGAATACATCATGGATATATACGGTGCTTTCCATTAATGACAGAAGTCGATACAAACATCGTTCTATCTTTCTATCATTCCAGTAAGTAAACAAAGGTAGAAAGACTTGCGTTAACAAATGGAAAGCTCATGGTTATTTATTAATTAATGAAACAAAAGAAAATTTTTATATATTATATTTATTTTAATTAATATAATATATAAAATACCTATTGACCCTGGTTCAGCAAAGAAAGCAACTTTGCAACTGTTGTAAAATTTTTCAATACAATTGATTGTTGCTTTTGCTTTCTGGATCTAAATGTATAAACCAATCATATTGAAGAATTTTTGCAACAGTTGCAAAGCTGCTTTCTCTGCTGAATGCCATCTTACAAGTCGATTCTATATTTCCATATTAATATATTTTGCAAAAACTTTTTTATTATATATTTTCTCGTTTCTGGTTTCATAATCTGAGATAATAGAGTGAACAAGAGCCTTAACTAACTTAACTTCACTTACGTGATGATTCACTAATTCCCTGACACTTTCGATGCACTTTTCATCGTTGAGACTAGACCAAGATTCGGGTAGACTGTCATCACTACCGGCACCGTTGTCAGTCTGAAATGCACATTCCGCTTCATTCACTCTCTACAAAATTGTACTAAAACTACTATAAAGTAAGACGTCCGACCTTTTACATTCATACAAGAAATCGGAATACACATTCCGTCGTTTTATTACACATTATAAAGAATTACTGTCAAGAGAGGTGTTATATTGTCTGCATAAATCAAGTTATATGAATATAAGTAGTGTGAATATGCGTCGCGTTATTTGCAATATGCGTGCGTATTACAGATACGGACTCTCGAAGATTCCTCGCGAAGATTCCTTATAATCCTTACCTTTTCCCACCGTTGCTGATAAATTTGTGCACGTCCCTGATTGTTGACGAGCTCTTGCAATTGTCGATGCTTGGACTGCAATAATGTGCGCAGATAGGCGACTTCCCTACATATACTTTCTACCTGGTACCACACACACACACACCGATGCGTTAACAAAAGATATAATCAACAAAAGATGATTCAAAATTAAATATTAATAATTTGCCATGATACATGTTGTGTATAAACGAAAGACTAAATATTTATAATTACGAAATATCAGAATGACTAGGTAGCGCCTGAAAATGAATAAAATGGAAATAATAACGTTTGTGCTTTTTTTTCAGGATGTACAAAAATGTCTTTTAATGCTATATGACAATAGTAGAATAAAATATTTCCAATGATAACATAAATTAACGTACGTATCTCTAAATTTAATTCTTGTGCTTTTAACAAATAAATGTAAATATGAATAAACAAATCACAAAATAAATAGAATGAATAAATAGCGAATGTATTCTCGCGGTGCCTCGAAAAAATAATAAAAAGTTTTCTTCATTCTATTCAATAATCAATACTCGGAATGGTGCATCATGCGGACGGATCCCGAGGTGCGGCGATAATGAGTTAATGAAAAATTGGGTTTGTTAATCGGGAGTGTTAAATCGATCGAATGCATACTCTTAAAAATTATGTGAGAAACAGAGATAAAAAACAGTGAGAGTGCGTGCAAATACTTCGTGGAGGATTAAACGCCAATTTTTGTATGAAAAATTTATTAAACAACAATAATATATATATATCAGTATAACAATAATTAGTGCCTCTGTATCTTTATATCTCGCATAACAAACCCATAGACGTATCTCTATACAAACAAGCCCAAGATATGTACATACTTCACTCTTAACATTCTTACTAGATACTTAAATATATAACATTCCAAGGAATGCCATCTGTCCGGCAATATCTCTTCAGCACTAGCACCTTTTCACGATCAGTAGCTTACTCATATACATTAACGCAATTTGTTAACATAAACCATTTGTAAATATTAATATGTTAAGTATACGCAATATATTTGAAGATATTCTTGAGGCCGGTAGAGGAATTAAGATAATCTCATGGATAGCGAACGCAAATCTCGTCATAAACGACAACGAAGAGTGCTTTCCAGCAAGAGATACAAATGATGCAATAAATCATTACATTCTGTTGTTTGCTAATGTTAAACAAAGATGAAATGTTTACTGTATTACACTGTATCTCTTGCTGAAAAGTACTAGAAAGCTTGCTATAGAGAAATACACATACTGATAGGCCTGGATCTAGATATCGATAGACAGTACTGTGTATCTTAATCATAAGAATTTTGGTCGAATGATTGAAATGTTGTTTCGCAAACAATTGTTTGCACAGTCGGGATACTCGCAGATGTTCGTCCACGATTCGCGGCATCTCGCAGTGACGCGTGAAGAGCGAAACTTTATTACAACGTACCGGGCTATCACATATTTAACGGACAAACGTGCGAGTAGATGATGATGTTGCCAGACAAGCAAATAAGGACACCGATAGCGACAAGGACGAGGTAGAATTGGTACTTAATCGAGATTACATTCAATTCCGGAGATGGAGGCGCGTCCGTGTCACTTACTTGCGTCATTTCGTCCCGCCGTTCTTGCTCCAGGATATGCCGTCTCGCGCGCAGCTCGCGTTGACGCGACTCCAGGACCGCAATCGCATCCGCCCATTCTTTCCATTGTGCTCCCCACTCACGTTCTAATTCACGTTGGGCTCCTTCTAGCGCTTCCCTTCTAGCAGTCCATCTTTCCTCGCGTTCTTCTTGTTCCCTCTACGAAAAATATATAGTTAGTCAAAATTCGGTTCAACGAGAAATGTCCTATCTAGAATATTTCGTTTACTTTAAAGTCTTCCTTTTCTTTTAGAAGCGCGGCCTTTTGTTGTTCCAACTCCTCGACCGCTCTGAGGTCCTCGCTCGAGTTCAAGAGATTGTCGCTAGAACAGGATGCGTGCAAATCGGAGACGCTCCAACTTAAGAGTGACAACCTCGATAAATTGACAACCGTTGATTGCAGGTTGCCGTTACCAGATCCACCCTCCTTCCGGAGCTTCGCTGCCTCAGCCGGATCGTTGTACCGGAACATGTTGTTCCTACCCAGAAGTATGATACATCCTTGCGATAATCTTGTCGGTTTGTCCACTTGGGCGGTATTAATCCAGCAGTGAGATGAGAGCGGATGCAGCGTCGCCACGCCACTATCTAACTCGACCACGCAATGTTCTGGTTCCACATCCGCGCCGGTCAATACAATATCCTGTTTGCAATACGAGTATTTTTAATCGTTTTTTTTATTAATTGGTATATAAAAATAATGCAGTCTCTTGAAGCTTAGGCTTTTATTTAAATCAATTGATACGGCCTGTTCTTTTTAGATAAACTTCTTGTATCGTTCATCTTTTATCTTTTTTCTCTAACAGAAGAAAAAAAAGAAGAGAGATAAACCGTGCAAAAAGTTCAGCTAAAAAAAAACAAACAATTTACACCTTTTGATTACATATAATTTCTATTTTCTCTATGTAATTTTTAGAATTTTATTATATTTATATTGTTACCTGGACAACGGGAGCTTCCTCCGTGCCGACTAGTGTTTTTCCCTCTTTTAGGTGATACAATGTAACTCCGGTACTGAGCAAATCGTCATCGATACCGACTAAATGCGGCATTTCCGAGTCAAGAACGACACCGACTCCGCTCTTTCGTAATCCCAGCGCTTTTTGTTCTTGCAGAATCTGTTGCGTTTCTCGCCACTTTTCGGTCCATTCCTCGGTCAGTACCTTTTCTTGTTCTTGTTTCTCTTGGATTTGAGCCAATAGTACTTGCGGCGGTTTTTCCACGCTCTATAATTAACAAATAAATATATATTTTTTCTAAAACAGCAAAGAATGTGGGAAAAACGCGCCGTGATACTTGCCATATTTTTGTCGATGAGAGATTTCAACTTTTCTATCTCCGCTCTGAGCTCTCTGATGAGTTTCACATTTGCGTCTTCGTTGATAGTCGGCTTATTAATAATGTTCTTCGCACGATTGGCGTATCTAAGAGTACTGAGAGTGTCGTTGTAATTGCATTCCGCCGGACTGATAGTCGCTATCATGATAGTCTTGGAATTGCCGCCCAGGGAATCTTTCAGCAACCACGTGAGCACGCTGTCGCGATAAGGGATAAACGTGTTTCGTTTTGTGGCGGACGCATCACCGCTGGCAGAACTGAGCTCAGAAAGCGTGGATATCACAGTGCCTAAAGTTACCAACGACTTGTTGATGTGCGCACCTTCCTTGAGTCGTTGACCCGTTGCTCCGGTCGCGTTCGCACGTTCACTGAAAAGGCAAATAACATTTTTTTAGGAAATTGCGTAACTTGTCATGATGTTTTCACTTTGTTTTTCTATTCTTTTATTTTCGCGAATGAACGAACTCAAAAATAACTCGACTTGTGCTTTCTTTTTTTTTTTTTTTTTTTCGGGACTACCTTCCGGCCAAGTCGACAAGGTGCACCTTGGAAACAGTCTCCGACGGCATGTTGCCTTCCGAGAGGCCGGCTTGTACGAAAGTTATCGTAAAAATCGCGTGACTCCTACTACTCACGTCGTTCATCTTTGTGCTGGCTGTGGTTCTGTGCGTATTACCTCTCACCATACATTCCTAAAACAAAAATAATCCTTTTATTAATTTTGCGACTGAAAGAGATATATACTATTATGTTCATTATTTATTATTGTACACAATATATTTATCTTATATATATCATTTATTTTAAAATATCTTTATTTATACTGAAAAGCAATGCCAAAAATCATTTTAAATAACGTGATAAAAGAAATTATATGTGTGATAAAATAATATATAATATTTGTCCTGTTGTAATTTCAAAATAATATCTATAATAAATAAATAAGCGATAGGACTTGCTATTAATCTTTCGAAGCTGACAATGAATCTATTGGAATAATAGATATTGAATTAATTATAAATCTTTTTGTCAAAAATATCAAATAATTTATTGTTAAAAATATCAATAGATAAAATATCAATAGATCAAAATTTCCTTTAAGTTATATCTGCAAATTTTGAATTATTCTTATTAACCCGTGAATACATGTTTTTTGTGACTTTAAAATTAGGAAAATGTCCTGGTGATTTTGTGTTCGATGTACATAGCAATTAAAACTTGTGCAACATTTCTGACAAATAATGAGCTTTGCTGTTCATTCGCTACTCAGCTTTACCTGAATGTCTGAATAATCGTAGACGAGATGACATGATAGATCTTGGACATAAGGCCCTCCTGTGGGATGTTCTCGTACCCGCAGCGAATGGGATTGGCTTTGGTCCAGTCTAAGTAGATCTCTTACTCTTTCGTTATAGATTTCTAGGAATGATACTTCCGTTCTGTACGACGCCCCGCTTTCCTTTCCAGCTGCCATTCTAGCGAAAAGCGTCTTGCAAATTCGTGGTATCAATCCCTGAGATTCCTATGATAACGATCACATATAATAAATTATAAGAATAAAAAAAAATATATAATATAAATAATATACATATATTGTATAATTAATATATTATATATAATACATATATATATATAATATATAATATATTATCAATATATTATGTCCTCTTTGTCAAAGGTAGAAAAAGTTTGATTAATTATGGAATTTTTATTTTATTATTGCAACATATATTGATATGGCCGAAATTGAAGAAAACTAATAATTAATAATCAGTAATTTTTTATAAAATAACATCAGAGTGAGATTTTATTTATTATGTTTCTCAAAAAAGCTGGTTTTATATTGCCTAATTAATAATTATATCTACTCGATCATGCAAAAATTTCACATTCCATAGCAAATGGAAATTTTATTCCTCTCGTTTATTCATTTTTCTTTCTCTTATCTTTTTAAAATTATATTTGAAAGAAATATCGACGCAAAAATCTTTTTTCCACCTATAAAAAAATGAGACTGTGAAAAAGGTGTCTTTGTGAGAAATTAGATTATTGCATTACCGGCGTGCCCATCATCGTGAAAGTCTTCCCGGATCCTGTCTGGCCATAGGCAAAAACGCAGGCATTGTAGCCCTCGAAGGCACTTTCTATTACGTCCGTACCAAGATCGTAGAAAACCTGGAGAAAAGACGATTGGATAAGGGTCTTTCCCTATCGATAACACGAGCGGCGTCTCGCTTTAATAACTCGCGGAAGCGAAGCGAATTTTATTAGTCTCACTGTTACCCTTCGACGGAGCGTGCTACGCGTTTTACATAATGATATCTAATTAGGTCACAGTAACGTTGACTCTAACGATTTTACTATAACGATGATCCTGTATTGAATACTAATGCTTAATAAAGATTATTCTGTTTGATTGTTTATGCTTTGACAGCTCTCTTTCATTCATTACAAATGTTTGTTGGAAACACTAATCGGCCCTAAAGCTTCTGTCACAACATTACAATAGACAGTTGCCGATTATATCATTAGAGGAAGATCAATTATTGCTACAATTATTATCGCGCTCGACACACTTTTGTCTTTTCGCTCTCAAGCTCTTTCGTTAAATTTATTTCCGTCTCTAATTCAATATCGGTTTGTCATTAAGCTAATTATAACTCTGCGAACATAAAGCGACTTCGGTTTCGTCTTTCCGTATACAGTAGTGTTATCGTGAACGTTTCACTCTTTTCAAGGTTGACAGCTTCGTCATCGATCGCAAAATCTCGAGAGAATAATTTTTACTTTAGTCTTCGTTTCATTCTGCTATGAAAGAAAATATTGATATAAACCTCTTCCTGGGACGCATAGTTTTCGTCGTTTGAATCGAAGGACCAGTAGGAATGATCGAACGTGAAGTCTTTGTACTTCCCACGATCGATATCTCTGCAGCTATCCGGTGTCTGTAAACAGTAAATAGCAATCGTTCTTTCAGTTTTTGCTTTATCACCATTGTTAGTGCTAAAGTTCAATTATCATTAGCCGAGTCCGATATCTATATGGATGAATGGATCATGAAAACCAATTATAAAGGTGAAAAGTGAATATAAACTATAAACTATATTTATATAATTGTCTATTATTATATTTAAAAATCATCTTATCCATATATTTTACTACTACTATATTTACTACTACTATTATTATGTTTTTATAGCACATTGGTATTTCTTGCGAAATAAAAATAAAATCTTTGAAAAGGTCATTTCAATAAAAATCGGATATTTATCGGAAATATTTTCCGATAAATATTTGATTTATCGAAACAGTAAAGTTTTCTAAGAATTTCAGATTTTCCAGGTTTTCCAAATAGAAGATATATATTTTTTACTTTTTAAAATTAAAAATTTTTTTCAACCAATTTTTTTGGTATTTTCTTTGTTTTCATCGGAAAGCTACTTGGCTGACTAAATCATTTGACTCATGTGTATTTACGATATGTTGCTATACGATAATTATATAAAATGTGCATTCTTCATGTTGGATTCTATGTAACTGATAAAGCATCGCTGAGAACATCGTGCTGCATTATGCAAGAAAGCGAATGGGAGATAATTAAAAAAAATAAGACTAGAATGATTTTCAGGTCAATCTCGCTTTTATGATTTTGCATGCACTTTATATCGAGTCCGCAAACTTGTTAGCGGTTAGAAGGCAGAATATTAATTTACATATTCGCGCATGCGAATATGTTCGCGAAAATTTCTAAATTCGCAGCATATAGTTCGAAGCGAAGGTCGCTCATTAATCTATTCTCAATAAATCTCAGTCTGCTTAGAGCTTTCCGAGGTGTTTCCAAATTTACTAAATTTTCCGAAATACAGTGGAAAATAATAAAACAAAAATATTTTATCAGAAACCGATTGTATTAAAATAACAATAACTTTACGAGCAGCTTGACAGCTCAATTAACTTTTTAATCTGCCCTAAAAACTGATCAATCTTATCCGGATCTCAATCTTTGCGAGTACCAAGAAATGCCAACGTGCTATAAAAATGTAATAATAGTAGTAAATATAGTAGTAAAAATATATAAATAAATATGATTTTTAAATATTATATAATAATAGACAATTATATAAACATAGTTTATAGTTTATATTCACTTTTTATTTTAATTCTTGCTCTTTCCATCAATGTAGTTTCATTTTAATCTCGGTTTTTTTAGTTTTTAGAAAAAGATGAAGAGTAAGTCGAACCGAGATTAAAGTTAATCTACATAAGTGCGTTTTGCACCTTTGGACAAAGCTTCACTCAACTCGTGCTCGCCAGAGACGTTTTTTGCCGGGAGATACTCTACGGAATTGGCCGTCTCTTTTGATTGGAAAGAGAGATCCGGATAAGGTTTAATTGAATGCGGATAAAACATAGATTATACAACGCTGCGCGGCCGCGGCAATTGCATTTGATTGCGTAGCCGCAATCGTCGAATAACGAGTTGCTGGTTGCCGCGGTCCAACCGCGATTTTCGCACTTTCTCCTCAACGCATGCCTTGTTACTTTTCAACTGGGAGATTCACACAGATAATTACAAATAGAGATGTACGATCGAAATACTTTGTTTTGTTAAGTAACGGTCTATTTTTAATCAAAAATCAATTTTCCACTCATTGTTTTTCACTCATTTTTCAAACATTGTTTCTCTCCCATCGTTTATTTCACAAAGCATTGTAAAATAAACAATTCGAAAGCAAATTGAGATTCTTATTGTCAGAGGAAATTGAACAATCTTCTAAATTTATTTATAAAAGAAATCATTTTCTTCGCGCTCTTTTTAAATTATTATCTGTATTTGATGTTATATGATATTTTCTAATTGAAATAATTCTCGAAACTTTATCAAGGTAATTTGCTTGAAAGAAACATGTAAACACGATGCGCACCAGCTTTCATTTTGATAAGCTGAATTTGTCAAAGGTCCAATTAATAATTATGGCTTAGAAATTCATAAAAGTTACTCAGGTTGAAATTATGATACTAAACTTTACGAGGTATCGACCGATCGTAGCACAAAAGAGCAGATCATCTACGTCTTGACTTCCGGTTTAGAAATTCTTTAGAAAGTTTATTTAAGGCCATTACTTCTCGGTACTTTGCGGTACCACGAAGTGTGTTGTTACACGTTCAAACTACCGTACATACCAAGAATATTACTATATATCAATAGAACTAATCCATTCTGTAAACATTTTCTCTATTTTAAATAACAAACGTCTGATTAGAAATTTTATTTAAAAAATTGATGCTATTTGCAAAATATTCTCCTGATATCTTCAAATTAATTAACGTAAAATTAACATAAAATTATTGAAAATGTGGTATCAAAACTTTGTTGTAGTATCGCAATCTATTATCAAGCGAAAATTTGATCGTAACGCGAAACGTCGAACTTGCGAGTCACCCACCGCTTAACTTTGCTTTACCGGCGCTTTAAAGTGGATATATGACAACGGACTCGTGATGTAATCACGGCTTACATCATAAACAAGACCTTCAGTTTATGAATATACAGCCAAAACGCAAATATGCAACAACAACCACTTTTAGCATCGAAGATGCGTCTCTTGTAAAATGTTGACATCCGCCTACGCATCTGACCAGCGACTATCTATTGATAACTTGAGCTCGTAATAATCATCAGTAATATACATTCAATGATGTAAATAAACATCAACAGTATCTCGACATTTAAAACTTTATATATCAAGCCTGATATATTTATTAAAGTAAAATCTGTTTTAAATTGAATGATGGATAATTTTATCGTTATTTAATAGAACATAAGGAGGGTAAAATTCTTCGTTTAAGACAGATTATTATTCAAGCATTGTTTCAATTGTTAATTTTCGCTCGTTAAGTTCGACAAAAACAAATCTAGAAGGTCACAATCATCAAAATTCGAAGCTTGTATTATTCAAAGAAGTTCAATAGAATATCGAACAAGAAGAGAAAGAAATGTTGTGTAAAGTTTCTTGAAGTTTTTATGAACATAAAATAAATGTAAAAGACTAATAAATAATATCTCATTAACAAGAAAAATAAAAAAAAGATAAGCACTGCACTGAGAGAAAAGTTTTTGCTACTTATGACTATAATTACCGTAATGATAACATATTACCGTAATTATGGTTATTATTGCTATAGTAATAATAACTATACTTATAGTTCAACTAACAAAAATCCTATATCTATAGGTGAATCCGATATCTATAGCCGAATATGGCTATAAATTATAGTTAACTTATAATCATTTTGCAAGTGATTTTTATGGTGGATAATAATTATAATTTGTAGTCATTTTCGATACCAATATGTATATATTTGTTAATAGAATTATATGTACAGCTATTATTATTGACATTACAGTAGTAATAATCCTAATTACAGTAACATTTAATTATAGTCACAAATATATTAAAAACCTTTCTCTCAGCGTATTAACAATTAATTTTTAGACTTTTCGAAATATCCCAACTCTTTATGTATTCACTGCTTTTTGTCTCCTCCGGAACATCTTACGTAGCGATTGATCGAATTCGCATTCTTGTGAAACAAGATCGAAACCGGCTCCGAAACCAGGCAATTTGCACGTGAAAATCGTCCGTGCGAGAGCAGTTGACCTCGATTGATAATCATACTTGGAATTTACCGTCGCTTTTGTGCAACTAGCTGCTCGGATCAGCTGCTGATTAACAATAACAACAACCATAATGAAATCCAACTAGTTTAAATTCTCGATTGAATTATTATTATATAATTATTATGCAGTTAAAAAAATTTAAAGAAAATAATTATCACTTGTTGTTTTCTCGATATAGTTTTAAACTGAAAAATATTTGAGTTTTAAGAAATTTGAAAGACTTAATTTCAAATTACTTAAAATTGTGATGCGATAAAAAATGTTTTTGTGAGGCTTCAAAATTGTATTTAATGGAAAGATTTAAGGACGAGGCTGTTTTCCTTTTAAGAGACACAATCGACCTAAATGTCGTTTTATCTTTATTATTCATTATGCCAAGAAAGACAGAATGATGTTTGTGACGAGTGTGCCTCCTAAAAAGAAAGCAGCTTTAATGTTAAATTCCTTAAAATTGTGACGTGTAAAATATTTCTGGGACTTCAAAATCGTATTGATCGGAAAGAATTGAATTATACGAAACGCCACTTATTCTGCAAATTCCGTCACAAAACTATTAAAGAAAATAGATAACAATTCTACAAACGAGGTAATATATTGTCCACTGTGCACTGCATTTTCCATCATTACGTTTAAAAAAATCGTTATATTACAGTGACGTAAGTCTCAGTTTTATGAATAAAACAAGTATATAACTACTCTCGAGAATAGTTTTATGATTTTTGCTTTGGCTGGAAACGGCAACAACTTTCGAATCCTTTGTAGCTGCAACTTACAAATCCTTTGTAGTGTTATAATAATCCATTGTCTATAAACTTTTTAGAATAAAATCTCTAAAGAGCGAAAATTGAGTTTAGTCTTGAAGGAGAGTAGCTCAGTTTTCAATCTTTAAGAGTGAGATTCACTCTAAAAGTTTTAAAGAGTAACTATTTAAAGGCAACGCATGAAACTTGATGATAAAAAGCAGACTCCATATATTTCGGCAAGGGTGGGTGGCAGTGACGTGCTGCGAGAAATATGGCTTACCTTGGTGTTGAAGATCCGCGTCCTCTTGCCGTTCATCTGTACGATCAGCTTCTCGTTCATCGCTACCTCTCTGGAAAGCAACAAACACGTAGTTATCCTGGCGTCGACCTCTCCCGTTACGACAGACATTACGGAGACCGAATTCGGAAATCAACGAGACGCGCGCAACCGTAATGCACCAGTCAATACTGCGATGACACAATTGTGTCATATGTTGTCAATAACGTTCGACAACGACGGCTTTGAATTGGAGTTTCTGTCACTTCTCAAACCTTTTTATTTTGCAGGCGATAAAATAATTGAATTCGTTTCAAAGAGGATATTGCTCCGAGATCCTCATTAAAAAAAAAACATCTGATATTATTAATATAATTCTCTAAAGATATTTTATTATCATTAAATATTATTAAATGTATGTTACTATATTATCTGTTCTTTATAAACAATAAAATTAAATACTCAACGTATCGATCAAGTTCGCGCCAGCATAAAAAAAAAAGCAAATTTGCGAATAAAAATATGCAGCGTATTCTTTTTCGAAGTAAAAGAGCTTTTTTTAATCACTGATATTAATTATGACTCTTAATTGAGACATCTCATCTCGAACAAAACGTTTCCTAAAATTTAAAAGTGTGATTCGAAGTGTAAGGTGGTTCAAGATTTGTTCCTCCAATCTTTACTTAAATGACTGAATTAAAACGATGGATCAATATAGATAAAAAATTAAGATCGATGAGAATACCTCCTCGTAAATGAAGACATTTGCATAAGTATCCGAGAGATGGATTTGTAACTAAGATGAACAAGATAGAATAAAAATGTAAATAATAAAGTAAAAATTTATTTATAACCGGAAGTGAATCATTAGTCTTTACTCTTTTTGCGTTTAATTTTCTGCAGCACAGAATGTGCGGGAAGGATTGAATCATTCTAATGATGACGAATCCGTTCTCCAACGATTTCAACGCGCGCATGCTTCATCCTTTGTATTCAATAACATTGCGTCAATGATTCCAGCGGCAATTAATGTCCATGTCGATGATCAATAACGCTGTAGTATGAAGAAACATCATCTACGAGATGCTATTGACCGCAAAATAATTACGTAATATTGACTGGCAGCAATACGAGTAGCAGGGAAATCTAGGATACATCCAGGAGAAACTGGAATATTTCTTGAATATTTCGAGGATGTCGTTTTCAAAGTAAATTCGGACGGTGCAATGGTGCGCATTGGATGCGCCCCAGTGTCGTCATCCAAATATATGTGACGTAATTTAACGTATTTTTTGACCTTATAGAAAATTTAAGGCAGCAATTTCCAGTATTGCTGGAAAGGCAGCAATTAATTACTTATTTTGTATTAAAAACATTGTTTAGTAA
>NW_017305957.1:439719-444134 GCF_001594115.1 Trachymyrmex septentrionalis
ACTGGAAGGCAGCAATTAATTACTTATTTTGTATTAAAAACATTGTTTAGTAATTTTTTACTCAAGATAAATAATTTCCAATTTAATACTGGAAATTATTTATTTTGAGTATTAAAAGCACAGAACAGTGCTTTTAATTCATTCGAACTAATTTCTGTATTAAGGCTCTGATCGATCAGTGTACTCATTACGCTCGCGTGAATCTCTCAGGTAAATTTGCGCGCGACACATCTCGCGCGTACCTGGACACGTCGGTGTGTCCAGCTGAATTCAGAACAATACGGTCTGGCAACGAACCTAAGAAAGAGATAGAGATAGATAGATAGATAGAGAGAGAGAGAGAGAGAGAGAGAGAGAGAAACGGGATTTTGTCGCAATCATGCACCGCAACGCAAACGAACATTCTAGCGTCGTAATTATGGAAAATTGCGACGGTAAGAAGCAAGCACGATGACGGTACTACATAATAACTGATGCATAAGCGATTCGTTAATTTTACTCGTCATAAGACGAGACGTAAGGCGAGGTTCTTCCAGTCACCAGTTGCACGACACACACGCACCTCTTGTTGAAGGGTCGAACCCTCACGGCCACCTTCACCGATGCCATGGTCTCGCGGAATGGAGCGCATCGGGCTCGAGACGAAGGGACACGAGATGTAATCAACGCCACCGTCGTTTCTCCGCTGCGACGGAGACGTGAAGGTGGTCTTTCGACGCGCTAAGTAGCGCGTGGCGTCGCGACGTTGCTACGGCGCGTTACGTCGCGTCGCGTAGCGTGGCCTATGGAAGACGCTGGTGTCCTCGTCGAGCCTTGACTGCCTCGAGCGCGCCCGGCAGCAGCGACATCGTCGACCCTCTTTCTCGCACGCTCACGGACGACCGCGAGCGACTGCAATCTATGACTGCTCTCGCTCTACTCAACTACGACGAACCGAGCCGCGAGCGGACTGCGGAGTACGGTGGCGGAGCAAGCGGAGTAAGCGAGTCGAACGAGGACGTACGCGCATGATTTCTGCGTACCTCGATCGCAGTAGAGAGGGAGAGAGAGTGACCAATTGCATCACGTGAATGCCCATGTCCAATCAGAATGGGGATCACGTGACCAGATTTTTCCAATCTCTTCCATGCCTGTGGAGCTTTGATGCCTATACCCAATCGGAGGAGAGTCACGTGATGCAGTTTGCCACTCTCTCCCTGTGAGGCTCTCTAGATCGCAGACCACCGAGGATCGTCGAAGGCGAACTGTGGAAGATTCAAATTAATATTGAAATAAAGAGAAATTCATTAAAACGGCGGCAGTATGTCAAGGAAAATGCAATATATGGCAATACATGCACAGTAAAAAGCATTTTATGTTTGTGTTAGAAACGGTTCACTTAAGTCCTTGTTAACATTTTTCACTTACTTATAAATTGTGTTACTTTAGAATACTAAGAAATATTAAATATTTATTTAACACAAAATATCCAAATAATAATCACGTTAACACTCAGATATATTAAAAATTAAACACAAAAATTTTAATAAGATTTAAATTGATTTAAATTTCTTCTATAAAAATTTTTTCTTCTATAAAAATAAAGAAGTGGAAGAGAATATGTATATCTTAATCTGGTTTCTTTTTGGAAGCTTATGAATGTCTCGATATATACATAACTTCTATTATTACATTGAGAAAAGATGCTTAAAAATTTATTTGTAGGATACAAGTAATGTTTATTTCACACAAATAAATCCTTATTTAAATACAGCAAAATAAAATTTTATTCCTAGCAAATAAACCACCTTTTATTTTTATAGAAAAATAGAATAGATAAACATCTATTAATAAGACAAATATCACAAGTCACAAATAACATTTGCTTCTGAATATTTTGACTTTTTTTCTCAGTATATTCAATTCAATTAGTTCTCTACTTATATAAATTCTCTAGATATAATTAAAGAAAGTAATATGGTCACTCTAAGATACATCTTGATAAAACCTTGAATCCAATATTAGTATATATACCTATATATCGGATAAAACGTTAAGTTCGATACTGATATCAATATATCTATCAGTATATCAGAATTCCTTAGGGCGATTGCCCTAAGAAGAGTACTTAAAAAGAAAAACCTGCCATGGATCAGATACATTCCTTAAAAGATCCACGGTTTTCCTTGAGACATCTTTGCGCATTTACGACAGAATGACGTCATCGGCGGTCGTTAGCACAAGCACAAGCGGAGAAGGCCAAGCCGCACCACCCACGCCAGTGATCGCCGAATCGAATCGCTTTGCGGTTTTTCAAGCGCATAACGGCGGTCGCGGCGAGAATTCGCGTCATCGTCTTGTTGCCAAGCCTCAGGGAGGTCGACAAAGCGAGCATCGCAGCTATCTACCTGGCTTTGATCTAAATAAAAAGTTGCAATGTGAATGTTAGAGCAGAAAAATTGAATCTCTTTAAAGTATTAAGTTATTACAGGCTGTATAAATTGTCATAAAAATAAAGCAGAAAACTTAATTCTTTATAGAATTAAGTCTTAGGATGAAATAGGAGTTTACTTTATAATTTATTAATATTTTAATCGATCGAATTCAAGGTTATTGTTTTAAAATTTCAAAATTTATCTATAACAGGATCAATTCTTTTATAAAAAAAATTATAAGAAAACATTTATCTGGATAAAAAATTTAAATATTTATCTTGAAGTATCTAATACTTGAAGTATCTACGTTTCTTATTCACTAAAAAGGATAAAACTAATAAAATAAAAATAAATAAATAAATTACTATGAAAATAAAGAAAGTGACAAAAAACAAAATCTACATCTCAGTATAAAGGATATAATTATTGATAAATTAAACAATTACAGAATTTCTGTCTTATCTTTTATATAGGAAATATACATTGATCAAAAAACCAGAAACGATCGCTCAAAATCAGTAATGACCGCTCGATAATTCTACGCACAAAAAATATCGTTCCATTGCTAAGAAAGTGATTACTCAATTTACTTTCTTTCTTTTAAGAAACGGTCTGTTTGTCTTTATTTAAAATTGACTTTATTTTAAAGAATATTTTCTTCAATAATAAAATAAATAAGAAGCATGAAAGTCAAGGCTGTATATTTTATGCATAAACAATATATTGTAAACAATATGTATTTTTTTGTGTATATTAGTGTTAAATATTTACCTTAGCCAAAAGATAAAAATTGCGTGAATCTTGGAGAACTATGTTAAATATATATCATACATAGCGATTTTTAACCAAATAAATTGACGTAACTGCATTTACATCGTACAAGTTGCGGATTTGTTTAAGCGTAGAGCACTTCCGGAGGACTAAATACGGTCACGAGATAATGATGATCGATCCTTCGATCCTCTGCCATTGACCGCGTAATAACGTTTATGCTAATGTAGACACGTGTGCAGAAAGGAGTCAGACGAATCGCAACGTACCTGATAAAGATGCTCAAAAGTTAGAGAATACAGATATAATTCCAAAAGAACTTATTTATTTGTAGCAGAAAAAAAACCGAAGTCGTCATCTTTCGATTATCGTACAACAATTCTTTCTTCATATATTCTGGACTTATACATATATTTCTGAATTAATAATATGACTGTAAAAAATTATATATATTTCAAGAAAATGTATTTAAAATTATGGAATAAAATTCTTTTCGAAGAAAAAAACTTTGTTGTTTTCGAGAATAACTATTCAGATAGTATGCAATATTTATAAAATATTTACAAAATATTTATAAATATTTGTAAGATTTATTTCAAATATTTTGTAAATATTTTTGTGATCTTAGATTGCACAGATCATAAATATATTTATTATAAATGTTATGAAATATTTATTGTAAATATTATAATAAATGCTATGAAAATACTTAATGAGACATTATAATCCAAGTAAAATATACTTATTAAGAAATATTTATTTATATTTATAAATATTACATAAAATATTTAATATCTGTATCTTAATAATATTTCTTATAATAAAACTTTGTATAAAATTTGTATAAAATATGTACGATACATCTATATAACATTTAAAAAAATGAATATTAATAAATGTTTATCATAAATATTTTGTGCTGTCTGGGTAAAAGTATTATGTGTAAGATTTTATTCTTTTTATTCATTTTTTTCATAAACTATCATCACACTTTTAATATGAATGACATATTAATCTAATCAAAAACAAAATTAATATATTCATCAATAGTATCTAATATACATGTACAGAATATATTAAACGCACCGGATGTTCTTCCGGTAGTTCTTCATATGTGTCTAATGTAAGACAAATTTAACGTCGTTCTTCTCCGACGGTAAGTTTCTAGGAAAAGGGCCATCATTTGAACCTTTCTCTGAACTCTTCTTTTTTACAAAAAAAAAAAAAAAA
>NW_017305957.1:444234-483743 GCF_001594115.1 Trachymyrmex septentrionalis
TTGTATTAAAATATTTTTTAATATTATTCACGATGTACAATTAAAAACACACACTTTTTTTCAGGACTGACTCAATTTTTGTTTTTTAGAGAGACTTTATTCCAAAGAATTTAAAGAGTGTGTTTCTTATTTTTAATCTGAAACATATATATTCAAAATTTATCAAAAGTGAAAAATGATATGAGGCATATTTTTAATTTATACCCATCAGACAGCACACAATATTTATAAAGCTTTTATTTTAAATATTTTGTAAGTTTAGATTACATAGATCATAAACATTTATTATGAATTATGAAATATAAGTTATAAAATATTTATTGTAAATGCTATGTAAATACTTAATAAGACATTAAATATTTTAAATAAAAAATACTTAACAGAAATATTTATGTATATTTATCATAAATATTATAATAAATATTTAGTCTATTTTTTAAATAATATTTTGAATAAAGTTTTATATAAAAAATATATAAAATATTTACATAACATTTCAAAAAATAAATAATAAATATTTACCATAAACATTCTGTGCTGTCAAGGTCATTTTCTTTCTTGCCGATTGAGTTGGTCAGCTGTTGAGCTCCGATTCACACAGATGATGCTGATGGTAGCATTCGCTCGCGCAGTGCCTGCAATTCGGAGAACGCTGAACGCTCCAAAACGCCGACTCCGCGAACTGTTAGAGAAGCGCCAACCGGAGCCTCCGAGTCGGAGCGGGGCGCGCAGGAGTAGGACGTAGGACCTGGAGCGGAAGCGCGAGGGGAAGGGTGCGTGGTCGGCGAGGGAATCGAGGGCTCGCAGAATCGCGGGCCGCGTCAGTTGGATAGCAACTGTCGGGCATGTGTGTCGCTCGTTGTGCGATATAAACGCGTGCGCGAGTGGTATGCTTGTGTCTTGATGGTGGCAGTGGCGGTGCGCGAAAGGTGATACTCTCTCTCCTCCACCCTCGTCGTTTGTCGCGCGCGCCCATCGTCCTTTCCCTGTAGAGACCTGAGAGTCCGAGACCTGAGAATCCGAGGACTCCCGAGGAGACGCGGTGAACTTAAACGAAACCCGAAAACATGTGATTCTCTCTGACAGAACGAAACAACCCCCGTCGCGATATCCTTTTTCCGGTGCCGTTCGCGTCCGCCTCGCGGGGGTAGCGCAGTGATTACCTCGTACTCGCATCGCCCGCCGGGATACGCCGCTGGACCCCCTCCCCGTCTGCCTGTCCCTTCAATCGTGCGCGTCGAGGGTTCGTCGCCGCGCGCCGTGGAGGAGGATATGATGTTCTGAATTTCGGACCAGCGAGAAGAGCCACGCGCGCATCATCATGATCACGAAGCACTTCGCATCACAGGGTGAGCTTCTCTTCTCTTCCTTCTCTACACCCCCTCCCGCCCCCTCCCCCGATCACCGCTTCTTTCTCTTCTGTCCTTCCCTCCCCGCAACCCCCCCGTACTTGTTCTCGGTGCATGTCTGTCGCCCCCGCCCCGAACGTGTCCGGTACGAACGCGATAACGCGCGTAATTCCTCGTCGCCGTCGCGACGCCTCCTCCGTAGGCGCACGTCGTCGACCTCCGGGAGCGGGTGGGTTGCAGAACGGGTGGGTTGCAGAACGGATGGGTGGTTACTGGGTGGTGCACTGCTCGATCATAATATACCCCGCAACGTTGCATGTACTTTCTATACCTACTTGTTCCCTTATCCTTTCATCCTTCTCTCTTTTGAAAATAATACATAACGCTGTTTTTTTGATAACAAACGCATCGATAATACGCTCTTTGAAGCGCGAAATAACTTGTACGAGGGAACTTTTTTAACGCTAAGCTTGTCATGTTAAAAGTTTCTTTTTATCGTTCAAATAAGAGAATTGTAACGCTAAACATTGTCATTAATGTCTCTTTTTTTTATAATAATTAAAATGAGAGAATATTAACGTTAAAGATTGTCATTAATATTTCCTTCTAATAAACATTTTTCTTACTGAAATAACGTTTTCGGAAATATTTTGCAAAGGCTTTGAAATATTAGAAATAAAAATTGTAATTACCGTAATAATTTACAATTATTAAATTATCCTCGCTGTGATAATTAATATTCTTTCTCTTTCTGCGCAATGAAAAATTAACTTTAAAAATTAGCTTTTATAATCCATTAATTTTCTTGCTATTTGATAATATTTTATAATATGTGTCGGTTGACAAAATTATATATAGTCAGTAAGTTGTCTCGATGCGATAATTAATTTTCCAAATGCGTAATAGGAAATAGTATATTCTAAAGATATTGTATACTATTATGGTAAAGCATTAAAGCGTAAGGACTAAAGGAGCTAATAACGATGCAACGTTGATTCGATTCGCCTGTCGACCACGAGAACACTCACAGCAACCACTTCACAGTTCCGTCTCCTCCCTCTCGTTCGTTTTCGGCATACTGATCGAACAGGCGGGCGTTTCTCATCGTGGCCATTCGTTGCGAGCTACGACGAATGTTTTTCTGATGTTTTTGCCTACTACTGAATTCAGGAAATCCATGGTTCCGGAGGTATTAAGCGATTGAAAAAGCGTCTTCGCGAATGAAGTTTCAGAAGGACAAATAAAAAGCGGAATAATATGTCCTTTTTTTTACCAATGTAGATCTTTAATCTCGGTTTTTAGTTTATTCTTTATCTTTTCTATAATTCTTAAAAGAAGATAAAAAACAAATTAAACTAGAGATTAAATTTAATCTATTTTGGTAAAAATTAGCTTTAATTAGTTTTGAGTAAACTGTAGTAAAAATTTGATTTAAAGCGTGATATATATTTATAAATGATATTATCTACTGGAATGATAACTACTAGACGACATTTCAAAGAATTTAAGAATCGTTTTTAAAATTATATTCTTTGTCCATTTTTATTAATGTGGATTAACTGTAATCTCAATTTTAATTTATTCTTTATTCTTAAAACTTGAAAAAGTTATATAGTCAATTTTTAATGAACCGTAATCAAATTTTGATTTAAAGCGTGATATATTTTTTATATTTATAAATAACATTATTAAACATTGGAAAATTGCAATTAATTTAAGAATTATTTCCAGAACTATATTTGTTGTGCAGTCTATTTTTACTAATGTAGATTTAGCCTCGACTTAATTTACACTTAATCTTCTTCTCTGATTCTTGGAACTCGAAAAAGATAAATAAATTTAACCGAGAAAAAGAGATTAAAGTTAATCTACCTTAATATAAACACACACAGGCATTAGTTAATTTTAAATGAACTGTAGTCAAATTTTGATTTAAAACGTAATAGATATTTATAAATGATGTTATAGATATTGAAAAATTGCTGCCAAGAATCATTTCTCTCAACTTTCACTGAGCTGCATTGAACACAGCATTGATTCGAAGGTCATGAGAGAATTAGTATTGTTACCATCGAGGCGTGACAGACCGTGGAACATCCTATACGTGCATTTTTATTCAGAGTTTAAACTGATTGTGAGATTAAATTGACGCGTTGTCTTTTCTCTTAAAAAATTTAAATCACCTTTTTACTGCATGTCTGAGTAAAGCGATTAAGGGACGTTTCATGAATGACATCGCAGACAGTGTGACAGCGGCGACATGTGAACCTTCATCCGGAGCAGCAGCAGACCTGACCGCGCGATGTCAAGTTCGCGATTCGACTTTCGCCGATTCGACGCTCAATCGATTCGCGCTCTCGCATAATTCTCCGTCTTCGCATGCCTCGCGGTCTACGTATATACGCGCTCGTGTGCACGCTCGAGCGAAGAAGTCAAGGGAACACGACGGTGGGAAAAAAATCCCACCGTAGTTCACGGGTTCACGAGAGCAACGACCAGCGTGGTGGTGTTCCACACCGAGTCACGGTAGTGTTTACCCCGATACTTACTTTCGGTACGAAAAAAACGCGTGCTAATGATTTAACGTTTGACAAACATTTAGAGTCCTGTCGATGCATTGCTGCATTTTAAAACATCGACTGAGATCGTCGAATTAATTATATGGAAAGAACGTAAATATCGAAAAAAAGAAGAATACTATACGGTTTTCTTTTAGTATAATACAGCGATATTATACAGAAAGAATGATTTTGCGCTAGAGTATCTAAAAATTTAGCTAGATATATATATATTTATATTTATATATATATATACAGATCTGAAAATACTTTTGAACTATTAAAATAATTATGTAGGACGCTTTAATTTGTGGCTGAACGTTAAAACTTTTTGCAGCATTGTCATCAATGTTTAAGCGCTCTACATAATTATTTTAGTCCAATAATATCATTTTTAGATCTGTATCTAACTGAATTTTTAGAAACCCAAGCAAAATATTCTATTTGTGTAATATTACTGTACTGAAAGAAAGGTGTGTGTATTTGATTATAATTGTATAGTAAAATAATTTTGATTAAGAACATTTGTTATAATTATCACCGCTGCAATGTTAGTAATAATTATTGTATAATTTTGTTATTCTTAAAAAGTATATAATTGACGAAAATTACTATAAATTATAGTGAAATTATAATAATTGCAACTATTTTTGCTCTCAGTGTAATTCTAATCATTGACGTGAAAGATATCATTGCGATAGAACTGTATTTAAACTTACATTTATATCAGATTAAATGTACAAAATTATCTCGACTCTTATATCGTAACATGAATCTATGCGAGGCTCGATTGATAGGCGACGCAAGATCACGAAAAAGTTCCTTGACGGAGCGCTAACTCGAATGCACACAACTAGCATTCGTAACGCGCCAATCGAAGATATCACTGCTGCTGATAAAGTTGCTTACAATATATACTTTATGATATACATATATACTGACGGTCTTTCGTCGCGAATACAAAGCGGCCAGTCACTTCGAAAAGACGCCGCATGTGAAATGTGCGATATGACAGCGCGACGTAACATAAGTCATGGAGCTGTATTTTCGCTCTTTTATTGTCAACATCGTCTTGTAATACGAGAAATTATATTAATTATTATTATATTTTCGAGTAGATTAATCATAGGGAAAATGATTTTGCTAAAATATTCGAAACTTTAGCTAGATGTAAGTCTGAAAATAATCTTGTTGGAAACTTAAACATTATACTATTATATAAGAGTAATGCTGCGAAAAATTGATATTTTTATAGTTTGAGTGTATTACATAACTATTTTGATAGTTTAACAAAATTATTTTCAGATCTATATTTACCTTAATTTTTTAGATATTTCAGTAAAACCGTTTTTCTTTGTTGAAAATAAATTGGAAAAATTCGATAAAACACATAACTGTAATTCCAAATCGCGACGGCTAACAAATTCGTTTAATCATATCATTTTAATAAAACATATTATTAACGAATGGGCAAGTTACGTTATTTTTGCGAATTAAAGGCTTCGTGGAAATAATATCTTTGTTTTGTTTCTCTCTGTCAGTTTTGATTTGATTTATTTTTATTTTTTAACTGTACGAAAAGAATGATTTTGCTTCGGATTTTGTTAAAAGATCTAAAATTTTGCTGGATATAGATATGAAAATAATTTTATTGGACTATAAAAATAATTTTATTCGAAACTCAAACTGATTGTTAGAATATTAAAATTTTTTGCTCATTATTTTTTAGTTTCCAACACAATTATCTTGACGGCCCAATAACATTATTTTTAGATCTGTATTCAGCAAACATTTTGATCTTTCGTTTTTTACCGTGTATATACGTTCATAAAAGAATTGGAAAGGAAATGTGAACAGAGCAGTTAAATTATTTCGTTTGATATAAACATATACATATTATATTACAGTCAAAGTGTTAACTCACTGAATGTATATATTTACTGTATAGTCTACTGTAGTCAATGTATACATTTATTATATGTAAATATATACATTGATTAGTAAGTGTATACATTTATTAAAATTAACACTTTGACTGTGACATAAGAGACCTGTTTTTGGCTGAATTTTTGCATCAGTTTATCTTTCTCCTTTTCTTTCCACTTGGAGTGAAAGTTCAGCTAAAAAGAACAGACCTGTGTATATACAGAGAAGTGATAGATATATACTATTAACTGATAAAATAAATGATAAATTTTATCTTTATTAATTCGTATCTTATTTATGTGATGGAATACAATTTATTTTTCGTGAACGGCAGTGAGACATTCGCGGGAAATCTCACTGATTGCGCTCGTCGATGTTATTTTTTATGGTTCCCTCGCAGCGTCAGAATTTCAGGAAATTGGATTCGATGCGATCGCGGCGACGCGAGAAACTTTTCCCCGATGAGATATACCCGCGTAATCGTTGGAGATCTCGTTCTCCGGACCAATGAGTCATCGGTGTGACATTTTTAAAGAGCAGGTTTCCCCGGTATTCTGGTATGTATTCAAAATGAATCATCGCGTGTTTCATGTATCATAAAAACGGCTACGTGGAACTAGTAGTATTGTCGGTTGGGATTGATTCCACAAGGTGTGTTATACGCTTTCACTCAAGTATAAATTATCTGAGAAATTTCCGGAATCTGGCAGGAGCCTAAAGAACATTACGGTGACTTAATGGCGAAATTATTCAAATTAAGCAGCAAATTCATGTTCTTATGTATTTTGCACATTAAAAGCTTTAAAAAAATGATTTTTTTCTTACTTCAATTTTAAAAGGACTTATAGTTAGTCGTAGTAAAATATTAATTTGAGGTTTAATAATCAAGAGATTCAACTAAAATTAGATTAATTAATTTAATTAAGTCGTGCTGACAGCATAGATATAAGATTACTGCAAGATCAACTTCAAATTAAATATCGCCTGTAATTTACTTAATTTGATTACATTCACATGATAACGTTTACATACAAAAAAATTAAATGCGGCTTTGTGATGCCGAACTTCTGCTGTGAAAATATCAATATCGGATTTAGCGAGACATTCTTAACAAAGGAAGCTGATACGCCCGAGTGAAATCTGATATACCCTGTGTAAACTGAACGTTTTATCGCTTCTGGGATACGACAAACGGCACGTAGAAATTTACGCATATCCTCCCTTCTGTCATGCGGATCCAAGGCGCGTGTCCTTTGGCCCTGTGTCCGTGTGAAAGAATTACACCGATGGGAAAAAATTATTGCGATTACCATAATATTTAATTATAATTTATAGTCATTTTTTGGGACAATATATTTACAATTATTTTAATCATGCAATATGCAAATATAGTCAATTGTGACTATTAATAATAGTCATATACATTGTTTGAAAATTTTTAGTTCTTCCTTAACATATTTTTTAATTATTACTACATAAACAGTAAATGAGTTTAAGAAAATAGATACATTCACTATAATTGCGATTGTATTTACTGAACAAAAATGTTTATTTTATTTACCATTTATATCTTGATATTCTACTATATATTAATATTTGAAATTATTATAATTTATAATAAAGTTTTTTATATTTGATATGACTATATATGATTATTATTACTAATATTGTAACATATTACTAATATATTAATGCAATATTTTTATAGTTATATAATAACTATAAAAATGAAATTCCCAACAATAATTATTACCAATTCTAGATACAAGTACCAAATACTTTTCTTTCAATGCTCCTTTCAAATATAATAATACTATATAAAAAGAATATTATATGTATAATACTACTATACACGCAATGAACACAAATACGCGCGTGCACGATGATAACTACATTGTGCCATGTGGGCACCCGTGCCAGTTGTGCATTTTAATTCTTTCCCCCGATTGCAGTCGTTCGTGACTGTTCTTTGTTCTGTACAACATTTCCTCGGCTTACTCCAATCTCAAACGTGCGATTTATGTTTCTTCATGTCGCTGGAATTGATCGAGTGTGATTCCATGAGGTAGTTTCGAAATTGGAATGAACGACAACGACAGAAAGATTTATATCTTACAATAGAAAGAATAGTTATCTAATGACATAGGATATATAGTTGTGAATAAATAGACGTGAAAATTATTTGTGTGGCTTTTTTGGATATGTAATAGAGAATAATATAACAGATTGGATTTTTAATCCATCCGATGTTTTCGTGCATATTTTATTTTAGATGCATATATTTGATGTTATCTAAAATATTGTAGATAATTTTTAATGGAATTTTTATCACTGTTTCTGAATGATAAAAAATTTGAACGTATCGAGTTTTTGTTTTATATTTTAATTTTAACACCAGAATCAACATCAGATTTTTATATATCCAGAATTATTGATAATTCCTCAAAAAATTGTTCGCACGACCGCGAAGAATATCATAATTTGATTTAAAATTATTATAGAATTTTAATTAAAATTAAATAGAACACATTGCACGGTTTTTATGTAAAAGCATCTTTAACCGCACATCTTTCGATGATATTCAGGAAACGGATGGAGATTCGCCGTTGGGTAAAAAAAGTGACGCGTCGTTTATCTCTGAATAAAAATAAGCACACAGGAACGTAAAAAGAGAATGGACAAAGTTATACTTTATAAAAAACTTATTTCTTGCAAATTGAAATATTAACGCACGAATTTGGATAAACTTTTTTCGAAAACTTGGTAAAATATCTTTATTAAATAAGAGGTGTCACCTGAATATTATTGACGTAACATACATAACTATCGAAATATATTGGGTTGTCGAAAAGTCACGACGCATTTTTCAGCTCAAAATTGTATATATCTTCATTAAACATGAATGAAATTTAAAATCTAAAAAAACGTTTCAAAGTTTGAAGTCTCTACTTTTAAAGTTTACTATATTTTTTGAGTTTATGTGGATTTGGCAATTTTTATATACAGAAGATACTATATCAGTTGAAAAAAATGAAAAATTTTCTTCTCACTTTGTAGGTTTGTAACATGCTTAAAAAATTTGAGAACAATTTCAAACTACCTATTTTGCAGGGAAAGCTGCAAGCTTTCCCTGCAAAATCGTTTTTTAAAAATATTTCTACGATTTTTTATTACTGAGTTATCGCCGATTAAATAAAAGAAGTATTTTGACTTTAATTGCTCATAACCCCGTTAAAAAACATCATGACATATTTATTAAAACATATTCTTAAAGCTGAAACTTTGCTCTATCGAATGGTATATAATTGAATGTATATAATATAATGATATATATAAATTTGAATTAAAAATGTGACAAAAATAACGTCTGACTTTTCTGACAACCCAATAGCTTTTATTTTATACAATTAATATCATTTCATTATAAATTTAATACGATTATACATTATAATCGTATTAAATCAATAATTAACATATACTATTGAAACGATATACGGTAAACTCGCTAATAAATTTCTGAATCACTGCTATCGCTGATTAGCTTGACGTTATTATCAAACTATGCCACATTAATTAGCCATAATTCATATTATCGTTTTTATCATTAATTTATTATTAATTTCTTTTTCTAAATGAGCTTAATTCGTAGCTTTGAGGAAAGTTCAAGAAAGCAGCTGCACAATTGATTTTCATTTTAGATCCGAGTCGCCGATCGCAAAATTAGCCAATCAGTCCTTGTGCAAATTCCCGTTAATCGCGACCTTGAAATTACGATGCGGCAGCTGGGTAGCGCAGGTGCGATTGAGTGGTGCACAATTGCAGATGCATGTACGCACCGGGTTGCACCTGCGAATCGCGAAACTTGATTCTTTGCCGTCGGCGCGTAGACTACAGTCGAGACGAAGCGCGATCAAATGATTGTGTGTGTTGTGTGTGTGTGTTTCATGTTGCACTGAGTCGCAAATTGATTTCGGAACACGAAACAGCAAAATCTGACAGGATAACGATCAACTGTGTCAAATCGTTGCCACAAATTGGCATTGTAATTCACACTTAATTTCATGGATATTCAATAACAGCATGAGATTTGCTCGTAGAGTTAAATTTTCAAAGTATAATTTTAAAATTAAAAGGAATTTAAATCGCTTTTGTGTCTTAAAGTCGGTCTCTCTGTCGATAATCTTGATATAAAAATAGTAAGAAAATTGTAGAGAATATTTTAATAAATAACACCATGACATCAGACTTTCATGACGTTAAAGAATTAATAAAAAGTTGTTTACCTTCGAAATAGCATAATTTTCACTTGTTGGACAACAGGTGGTCAAGCATGATTCCCTTTGATGTGTGAATTCACTCCAGGAATGTAATCGAGTTGAAATTTGATATTAGCCAGAAGTGACGAGCAATTAACAAAGATATCTTTGAATAATTAATACTAATAGTTTTAATTTCATTACTTTTTTAAACTTTCTGCTTATTATCAAATTTAAATGTTTAATTAACTGTTTAAAGTTCATTCATAATTAATGTTAAAGAATCTCTGAATGTTTATCTGGAAAAACTTTGAAAAGTATAATACGCGAATATGATTAATCACTGCTCCTTCTGGAGCTGACAATGAAACTATTGAATACATTCAGTTATAAATCTCTTTGTCAAAAATGTCAAACAATTCAATTTTCTTTATGCTACATCTGCGGATTCTTAAGCTACACTTAGCATTCATTCTTTTTTATACGAGTTATATCATCTTGAAATTAATTAGTGCCTTTTAATTAACATAATTAAATGGATCTTACAGACAGCGCCAGTAACTGTGTTACAGAGTCTGATGTCAACTCAGGAGAATTAGATAAGGGTTTTAAATGAGAATGATTTTAAATCTTATTTCAAATATTCAAATCCTACATTTTCTCTTACAATTATTTTTTACAGTGTCTTTTTCTTTTTACTTTTCAGGCTCAAGCCCTGAGTGCGGCGTGCCGGACATGACAGTCATCAGCAATATCGACGAGATCGGTATCAATCGGAATCTTCAAGTTCGGTACAGTAGGGATCAGATATACGTATCCTTTATTTCTTACGATATAGCTATACTACGTATATTCACATTCGCAACATGTTATTCGGTGCAAAATTATTGTTATGTCTCTTGCTTGAAATATCAAAGTTACAACTCGAAGTATAAATTGATTTCTGAAATAGATCTTTCTAAATGATTATATTAGACAAGTAAAATTAGTCTTGTAATAATTATGATATAATTATCTTTGACAAATTTGATAATCTAAAAATTTGAGAATAATAACTCATACAGTATAATATATAAACAAAAATATTTAAAAACAGTTGATAAAATACAATTGGAAAAATATAACGGTTTTGTTTATCTCAATATTATTACAGTTAAAATTGAAAAATTATTTTTATTCTTCGAGTGTATACACTCGATTTATATTTATTATTTATTTTATGTATAATTTCGTTTACTTGTGGCTTCATTCAAATTAGGCAAATGAATGGAGAAATAGGTAGGCGGCGACAAGAGATTAACCGATTTTATCCGAGAAAGAGATCGGCGCAGGGTAGAGGGAGAAAAAAATTAAATTTTGCCGAGGGAGGTGGCACGAGAGGGACGCGTTCATATTCACATCACAAGGGTGGGCAGAGTCCTAGGTTGTCGCGTTGCTATGACGATCTCAGTCAGCTGGCGAATCACCCCAGGGTCAGACCCATTCATCTCTCATCAGTTTGGGTTTGCCAATGACCTAACAATGTCGCAGCGACCCACTGACAATCCTTTCCTTCCTCCTTTATCGATTATGAATAACGATACGAAAAAATCTGTGGATCACCAATAATTCAAGGCACGTTTAGCTCGATGAAATGATCAGTGACTAATATTTCAAATAGAGATCGTCTGATCGTCTAATATCGGAATGTCAGGATGACATCATGTAATTCTAATCATAGCAATATTATATTCAAGAACCAATGTCCGAATTAATTCTGAAGTAAAAACGTAGGTATTGTTTAGTGGAATTAACATGAAGCGTGATATTATCATACAGAATTATTAATATCGGATATTACGTTTTGTGCTTTGTACGTCTAATGTAATAATAAATACATATAATTATTGAGAGTTAGAATTATCTCATTCAATCTGTTGGATTATTTGATTTAATTGATTGAATGAGACGCATATTTAAAGACGTTGCATTTAGTAATAATGAATGAGATTATTATAGTCGCGATAATTGCAAAATCTCACGACACTCGATGTATAATATTATAATCCAAAATATACAAATATTCGCTCTAATTGACCAATTAGCTACCGGAATTTAAATACGCGATTTAGGTCGTCGGCAATCCGCTCGTTAGTGAACATTTCCTCGTACGTCAAGAGCGCGTGCGACGATGTACTTAAACTAATCTTCCGTTGCATTTAGATGGAAACGATACAAGACCGGATGAAGATGATGATAACTGTACATAATTTTCTGTGACGCTCAGCGTAATACATAATTTTTAACCAAATAACATATTCTTTTATTAATTATTCAATTATTTTGTGTAGAAGCACTCTAAAAAATTTTTTTTAATTAATTGGAATTATTAGTTTAGTGAATTTCGCGAATATAATCGTTCCTATTTAATAATTAAATCATCAAAACATATGAAGTAATTTTTAACTTCGTGCAATCTTTATGAAATTCTTAATTAGAAAGTATCTCATCCATCGAAGGGGCTACATAAGAAACTGAACTTATTTCTCAGAAGAGCTAAGCTCTGTCTCATCATGTATGTACATACATACACATGTCGATGCTCACTTTTTGTTGTCTGATGTAATCGAAAAATTAAACGGCTTAAAAAGCGGTCGTTTGGGTTCCTCGATCTTTTCGAATCTCCGTCACTGAGCATTTCTTATCACCGTCGTGGGCGCAAACGAGATTCGCAGCTGGTAAAGGCAACTTTTGCTGTAAGCATCAAAGCACGTTTCTCGAGTACGTTAAATATCAAAATTACGTGAGAGGGGAATAAAAATTGTATTACGATATAACAATCTTGCGTGTTTATCGCTCAAATGCAAATCAAATCCATGTAAAAAAGTATTAAATATTATTAAAAAATTATTATACTTTTAACAAATTTTACAGATCTAATAAAAGTGCTGATAATTTAGACATTTTACGAAGACAAATATTACTAAGTTAATAAAAACACAAATACATATAAATCGCGCTTAGACCGAATTTCTATAAGAAAATTGACTCGTGAAAAGATTAATCTTTATTCGGGTAAACAGGGTACGTATAATCCAGCATTGTTCACTGTTGTGGAAGTAATGTTAATTAAACTTTTACAGGGAGAGCAATTAAGTCTATCATATTTTAAAATGTCATAACAGCAGCGGCAGACTCCGCTTTCTTGTTACAAAAGTAGGTCGATCGGATAAATAATACGGGTTAAGAAACCGACGACCGAAATCACCCAGTCATCCATCGTGCGTGATAATTAAACGCTTTTCTTACCGCTCAGCTTCCAGGCAGCTTAACCCTTTCCAGAGCGAGTGGCCTAATTTTTTCGCATCGGTGAACCCTCTTGCGACCCTCCCAGACATTCACCCTCCTGTTCTCATCGCCGTGTGTCTCTTGTTTTTTCCTTTTTTTCTTCACTCTCTCCTGTACTCCCAGTAATAGAGGTACACGAGTCGTCCCGTTTCTACCCCCGCGACGAGTGCAATTCAAGTCGGCTAAGGGCGTTCCGCTGGTGAGAGAAGTTAATGAGAGGAAACTACCCCGTTCATACATGCAGGTATCTGTGTTTGCGTGAACGCGCGCGCATCGAGTGCACGTGGAAAAACACGCGCAAAGGAACGGATAACATTCGGTTCATCGACGAAGCTGCACTCTCTGATCTTGCACGCTTGGCTAAATTAAAATGTAACCGACACCTCATCCTCTAGCCAGACGTCATACCGCTGCGCTGCTATTATTGGCTTAAATCGCTTAATCGTTCGTTTTGCCCTTAAATTGAAAGAACCATTCAGAAAGAAGAGAGAAACCGACGAGTACGTTTTTTTATTTCGAATGATTTGATTGAAGGAATTTGTTATACAAGTTTATTATATTAGCCTCTTTTTTGTTTTATATTTAATCAAATATTTTCGTAAAAATAATATAAGTTTAGATATGAAAAGAATTATTTAGGTATATCTTAATCTTTGAAGTTGTTCAAACAACGAAAAGTTTGTTATTTTTCTATAATTAATAATTGTGTTAATTTAAATAAAAGATCTGAAATTTTTTAAGATAGGTATTAAAAAATTATTTTTTTCGTGAAAAAAAAAAAGAGATATTGAAATTATTCGCAACGATTTCACTTTAATATGATTTTATTTAGAGTTCAAATAACAAATATGTTATACATATTTACATACCGAAAAAAGTTTACTAAATCTTAATACATATTTTTTTAAATAGTACTAAGTAAACATTTATTTAAAGTAAATAAATCTTTACTAAAAAAATTATAGTTAAATTAAATTAATGGTTTTTGTATTAAATGAATATATATTTATATATTTAGTAAATATTTACTTAGAGCTATTCAAACAAATATTTATTAAAGTTTAGTATTTTTTCGGTGTATTTATTTAATAATATAACCGAAATATTTCGTATAAATAACGTGTTTTTAATGAGATCTACAAGCTGACAAATATCGCCAAAGAGAAAGAAAGGATTTGAAATAACGTTCTATGAAATAAAGAAAATTAATTTATTTTTAATTTATAGTATTTTCGATATATATTTATACTATATATATTTTTGTACACGAAAAGTCGAAGAAATCGGAAATAAAAAATTGATTTTCTTTGATATACAGAGTATTATTTCGGTTTCTCCCTTTCTATGTGTTCAGCGATATATCAGTTTACAGATCTCGTTAGAAACACGTTATTTATAGACCACAGAATATTCTGAACTTTTATTCGTAGTTTACGGAATATTCCAGGTTCTTCATTTTGATAATTATTTGCATGTGTCGGTATATTAATAACCGGAGTTCTGAGAATACGAAATACTTCGGAAAATTAATTTCGTGATTCGCAGATAATGAATTAAAGTATGATATTATAGATTAATTATAACAATTCTATGCTTCGGAATGCGACAGCAATAATATTATTTTGCAAGAAAAAATTGAATACTTTTAAATCGATTGAAACTCTCTATAAAGTAAAGCGGGATAATTTGGATAAATTAATAGAAATTTTCAAATTGTATAAAAGTTGAGATCATATAGTATATTCAATTAAACAAAACGTATGCTATTGCACTAATAGTGTATGTTTTGTGAACTGATTGAATTCGAGGATTGAATTATATATTGTTATGCGACCTCAATCTTTTATGCAATTTGAAAATTTCAGTTATTCTATCCAAATTACCCGTTTTATCTTAGAAATTGTTGCGAATAAATAGAGCTACCTTCCGTTCTTCGTCTACTATACCTATATGGATAAACTTTTCAATACTTGGATGTTATTTGTAATTAAACTTGATTTTATTATTATATATCGAGAACGTATAAATCAAGAAATTATCGATAGGCGACGCGAGACGTGGTTACCCAAGGGATTAATTAAATTGTTAGATCCTTTTCAGTAATAATGGGGTTTCGATAGAGTTTGGACCAAAGGTTCTAACTGGGAACTGTAATCACCACAAGGGTTGACAGCTTCTATTCGCCAACGCGTTCAGGCTTGTTCCGAAAACAAAGAATAAGATACAAGTATAAATAAAGTAATAAAGCGCCATAAATAAAGTATAAACACAAAGTATAAAAGTAGTAAGTGAACTGTCTTTATAATATATATAAGAAAGATTGATGTATAAAAAGAGAAAAGGAAGGAAAGGAGGAATTGCACAGATAACTGATCTCTGTGATAATATATAATATTTAATTATTATAATATTCAGTATAACTTTTTCAAATAGCATATTAAATTCAATTTATTTATAACTAATTTCTATGGCGTTTCTATGGTCGGTATTCATAGGAATCTTATCGGTCGGATCTTATATTTAAGACCGACTTAAGTATAGTCTTAAGATGTCATGAACCAATCAAAGAGCCGTATTAGCATCTTAAGACATTTATTCTCCCATATGTCAAAAGAACAACAGATCGGATTGGCAGGATATTAAACAAATACAATATCCGAACTATCTTTACACCACTCAAAAAGATAGGACAAATCTTAAGAAATCCTAAAGATCAAAGACCTCCACTCAGCTCCGCAGGAGTATACAAAATACTTTGTTCCTGCGGGTAAATATACATTGGAGAAACCAGGAGAATGGTCAACCTACGAATGAAAGAACACCAACGTGATGTCAGGCTAAAATAAGTCATGCAGTCAGTATGTCTTTATTTCTTTATTGTTTTTTTAAAGTTAACATAAAGTATAATATGAAAAATAATATGAACAAAATATTCTTCAGATATTTTCGGAAATATGAATTATTATTAGTTTGATTTATACTCCTAAATATTGGACATTTTTAAAATGTTAATCAGCAGGACAGGGGATTCACCCTACCATCGGTTAAAATGAGTTTCGAACTTTTGGGCATAGATCAGCACCCTAACTCGTCTCAAATGTTGCCGAAGGGTAGCACAGTTATATGAAGGTATACCCCCCTTTTCGCTAACGGTGTAGTTCCAGCCATGAGTCATACCGTACCCTATAGATCGCCCCCGAGTGACGTCATTACCGAACTCCCTCCCTCGGCGAAGGCATGTCATCCTCGGGTTATTATGCAAGGGATAGGGCTTACGGCAGAATTGTGCGCTCTATCTTTCTCTGTCTCTAGAGATTTCTTTGACGATATTCTCGCGAGTCTAAAATTGCGCGATGCATTTCCAAGCCCGTCTTATACATACAGCCCGTATTGTTTTTCTGATTAACATTTTATCGCAATTTTATATGTCAGAGTGACTCTAAGGCAAATCGTTGAATTTCAAATTTGTATTTTTAATCAACTTAAACTTCACGTCTCTTTAATGAGACATCAATGCTACTTGAATTAATAATTAACAAATAAGAGATCAAAAGTAAAAGTAAAACCGAATTTTATTTTTATTTTAATTTACTAAAATTGGATTAAATCGAATTTCCAGCAAATTTGCAATAAAATTTCAAACTGCTGATTTCAAACTTTTTTTAAGATTAGCGATGAAATATCGATAAAAGAAAATTATTTCGAAATTATCCATGGGATATTAAAGAGAGAAAGAAATAGTGTATGCATGTCTAGATAATTCTGTATATAGACACGGCGTTAAACGCTTCATTCGCCTTCGAGAATTTTCTCTTTTATAGAATGAGCAATAAAAACGGATTGGCGCAACTTTCCGTTCGCGCTTCATAAAATAGAGTTTTTCTCGGAACGCGAGTGTGATAGCGACACGAGGGAACGTTAAAAAGGTCACACGTTTTTAGACCGATTCGTGCCTCTGTCTCTCCATTTATCGCCCACTTATAATATACTTGTATTGCACTTATAGATATTTCAAGGGATATCATGACTATGAACGCGAAAAAATGTCAGCGGCAGAGAAATGTCAGAACTTTTTACGTTAACAGTGATAACAATGTTATTATCTAACATTGAATATTTATGTTTATTGAGTGCTATTCATGCTGCACATTCCTTAACACGAATATTATACAGACATACACGGGATCCATACTGGTGGCTGTGAATCCTTACAAAGAGGTGGACTTCTACACGAATGTGAGTAATTATTTAATTATAGCGAAATCATGTTAACTCTCCATTTGTAATCTGGATCGTTTTTGGCAGAAGCGAAATTTTACTTACAAATCTTATTCCATTTTTAATTGAAATTGTAATTTTTAAGTAAAAGTTTTAACATTTAAGTTAAACAACTATTCGGTAACTAGAGATGTTGAAAAAAAAACCCTGAATTTTTTTTGAAAGCTTAGTAACAGTAAAAAATATTTGAGCTGAACAAAGAATTTAAATCACAGACGGAGAGTTAAATTAAAGAGCTTAATGAAAAGGCGAAGAAAAAGAGAAATTTGATATATTGCATTTTTTAAACATTTTTATCATTGAGTGCTTTCTATTTGATAACACAATTGGCACAAGCATTATCTTTGTTGACCTTTAGTGATTAAGTTAGAACGATATTTGTATTACCAAATGGGAAGCATCCATTATTGATGTTTTAATTCTCTCTCTTTGAGTACATTATTTTTAATATCATGTTGAAAGCAATATAAAATAAATGGAATTTTATTAGAATTAAAATATATTTATATTTATTATACAAGTTATGATCATAATTGCTTATTTAGTTAAGACTTATTTAATTATATGAGTTATATTACAATAATTATAATTACTTATTTAATTAAGAATATCTATTCAGATATTGTTAGAATTGAGTAAATTAAATATTATATAAATACAAAAATTAAAATATAAAATATTACAAAACTCTGGGAGGAAAAATTAAAGATAGAACTTAGATATCGATGTGACGTAGATATGATACTTTTTACAATTTTTAGAGATTATTTACTTGAGATGTACTTTGATACAGAACGGAGAAAGAACATTTCCATTCAAGTAAGGTATATAAATCCGATACAATGAATGAGCATTATCGACACGAAGTGATCGATAGGGCGGGCTCGATAGATCGCTTGTGCGTACGGAATACGCCGTGCTTCCTGCGGCTGACAAAAACCGGAAACGCCAGCAAGGAATAATAAATATCAGGCATAATGCGTGATGTCGCCGCTCTGTGATGCAAGGTGAAAAAAGAGCCGCGAAATGCTATACACGTCGATTTTCTGGGTGGAGATGAAAGATTAATAGCAAATTCTATATATGGGAGATACAAATGCGCACTGGTGCACATTAAACCATAATATACAAATTGATATAAAAATGCTTATTCAATATAAATATTTTTTAAACCACGAAATTTTCTTGTGTCTATAATAATTATTATTAAAATTTTATTGTGTTCGTTTCGTAAAATATATATAGGGCGTAAATATATAAAAGGATTTATCATTCAAGACGTTAGCATTTTAAAAAGCTGTGATATTTCAGAAGACTCTGTGAGTTTGAAACTCATATAGTTTTATTGTTATTATATTAAATAATGAATTAAATCTTACTTATCTTGATTTAAAAAAATATTCCTCGTTCATTGGCTTTCTACTTTTGCTTATTGTTCTTACATATTACGAGCTAAGTAATTATATATATTTATAATTATTAGCATTTCATTTTTACACTGAAATTAAATCAGTAATTTAATGACTTTAATATGCACCAGTGCGCAGTAGTGCGTCCAATCAAATTTGCTATAAAAGTGCTGTCTCGGATCTTTCGACATCTCGTTGAACGCATTTTTTACGCGCGGCTGCTCTTGCTACAACGCGCATTGCGAAAACGAGAAGTAACTGCAGTCCGTTTAGCAGCCTCAAATGCATGATAATATGACGTTAGCAACGAAATTACGCAACATTCAATGAAATTTTCACTTCATTACTTTGTCGGTACTTTGTGATAAAGATACTAATTACGTTTAGGTCGTCCAACTATATGTTTGCAAATATCAAACAGAGAAAAAAGTAGGCACAACGTGTGGCGTTAAATTTAATGGAGAATTTGAAAGGATAGAACGTGACTTGTCATTATTTTTCACAATGTATGAACTCGAATAAAATTCTTGAAAAGGAATAGTAGAATCAATTGTATATTCGCAAAAATAAAATTTCCATTTCAACAGAATTACTACAAAGGTTTTTCAAATGTCATCATTTATTATAGCATATATTCTCTAATTAAATTTTTAATTTCTAAGTTTCTTCTTTTAAGAAATTCTCTTAAAATCATATTAAAACGGATTCCATCTAAAATTAATTGAAGAATATAATAATCTAAAATTTAGGTCGCCAAATTTGTGTAGAAACATTCGTTTTCAATTATTCGTAGCTCAAAAATTATAACTTTGATAATATGCTTAATGAAAATTTGATATTTTCATGGAAAAATTGATTTTAAATTGATAGACTGTTGTAAGAAATAATACCACAAGAAGGAAGGTACATTGTATTCAAGTATACATATATTGTTGGCTGAGTTTACGAGTTTCTTTCCCATCGGACCCTAATCGACGATGAATTTCCTCGTCGCATGTGTACGTGCAATTTGCATACTCGTGCAAAATTATCATGTCTGCGGCGGACGAGTTTTTCCGAGAATGGCTTCACAAATCCGCAAAATACACCGCAGCAGGACGCTTTTATCGTATTGACCCTCGGTTTGAAAACAGGAAACGGAAGCCACAACGTGCTTATAATGCCTCGAGATAACTCGCGAAACGGCGAGCGTTATTCTTCTTCGACGACGGTTTTTCTAGGTCACGCTGATGGAACGAAACTCGAGCGATAGCACGCTCGACTTAGTTCTTGATAGGACGATAATGTTAACAATTACGTTAATTGGGATGCTCATACACACAGACTTGATTCATTCGTGTAGAAATGTGTCGCGAGACCTTTATCGACAAGCTCTTGCTGATATTTGCGATCAAGGGTGAACGAAATAAATTTCTGCTCGTTCACCATTTATCGGGTGAAACACTAAGTGCACATATACCCGATAATATAGAGCAGTGCAGTTTCCTTTTCCCGCCACCGATGCAGCTATTTTCGGGTGCACGTGATGCGCGACGACTTTGCTCCCTTGCATGTCACAGACTCATCGTCAATAGTTACATGTCTTGAATATGTCTCAGGGACGAATTATTTCTGGATACCGAATAGCAATTCCGAGCAGATCCACTAATGGAAAGAGGAAAAGAATTTATTGTTGCAGGGACAATAAATTTCGCAAAAATTTAACGCTAAATTGAAAATCTAAAAAATTCAGAGCTTACTATTTGAAAAAAATTTGGTAAATTTGAAATTTCTCGAGAAATTTCATCGGAATTTTCAATTCATTTTTATCAAAACTATTCTTTCGGCAGCTTTGTCTTTAGTTTATTGAAGTGGTGTATAAATTTCATTTAACTTTTAAATTTTTTTTTAACTTTAGATAAATTTTTAAAAATTTTACTTTGACATTTAAATGTATTGATTCTTTTTATGTTCATGGATTTTATCTTTTGTATTAAATTTAACAGTCAAAAAACTTTATACATTTCTGTAAAGTTGAAACATAATGCTCCAACTATTTTTAATAAGAAAATACAGCAAAATTGTTAAAAATTTGAAAAAAAATGTTTAATATTATTATTTCATATTATTATTAATGTTATATTATATCATTATTAAATTGTTGTTACTACACTACGTGACTTACTTGGACGAAGACTAGTTTTTTGCGAGTAATTTTGATACTTCTTTTCAACGAAACGAGAAAAAACCCTATAGATTCCGCCACATGAAAGATTTTATATTAAGTCAACAAATGATAGAGGCCTCTTCAAATTTTTGAAAGAATTCTTCAAATATTATTCTGTGCAGCCGCGCGTTTATACGACACGGAAAGCGTCGAGCGGCGGTGCATGCGGCCGTAAATTGAATTGGACGGTGAGAATTGCCGGAGTTAGAGTGCAGCGATAAAATTTACTTTGTCTCGTGTTTGGGAACGAGCTGGCTCTCTAAAGGCTTATACATTTTATTGCATTTCCCCTGCTCCTCCCTCTACAATGTACGCAACCTTTGAGCAGGGGATTTTTTAATAAGAGGGGGTACCGTATATTCTCGCGCGATGTTCAGAAAAGTTTTCGAGCCTCCCTCAAACTGACAAGTTGCAATAAAATTTTGACAGGAAGACGTCGACGGTGTTTTCATTACATTTTTAGCAATTTTTTTAGTGTCCAAATTACTTTTTGGAAACACAATAATTTGGAAACTATTATTGCGTATGGCGCAATCCGTGCGCGAACCAATTTGTGCGGAAAAAAAAACCTGATTGTTGAGGTAAATTCACGTGACTGCGGTACGTTAACCTCGTGCACACACTTGTGAAAATTTGCGTGCTACGGTATCATGCGTGATTTGCGAAGGTCAGCTGGGGTACCGCCGACCGAGGACTCCTGCCGGGACTAGAAGGAAGAGGGTGGCACGCAGTGGTGGTGCACGCCCCGCGTTATTGATCGCGGCGAAGCATGCGGATCGGATTCGGGACTCGGCGTGGTCGCCTCGGGAGCCGCCAATTCCGCACATTTCTACCGGATACTCTTGCTGGATCCTCGCCAGAGCGATCACGATGATCCACGTGTGAATCGCGATTGAATTACCAACGAGTAGCAACATATGGGAAACTACAGATACATTCGCGTTATCCGAATTCGTGATAAATCTGACTTCTGTTTCGAGAAAATAGATTTTCAAGCTAACCACGTAAAATGTATAAGCCTTTCTTAAAATTATCGACCAAGAAAATTAATGTAAAAATATGTTGTAATTATTAATCATTATACATACAATTAATTATTATGAAATAACGGTGTTATATGCCATTTATTTGCTATAATAACGACACAATTAAAATAAAAAAACATAAATTTTTCAAAAAATAAGTTTAATACGTTAAATCATTAAAATTTTGTAATATTTAAAATTAATTTTGATGTAATAACTGATTACAAAGAAATAAAAGTATGTTTTATATTTTTTTGTCTTTATGTTTCCGTTCTTTTTTGCAAGTAACTAAAATAATAACAATTTTTGAATTGTGTTGCAGCAAATGAGCGACATATAGTGTTTTAAAATGTTAGACATTAAATTAGTTTGATATAATGTCGTTAGATGTTTATAGAAACGTCCGAGAGAAAAAGTCACTCTTTTTATACATATAAAAGCGAAGAAATAGTAGCCTTAATTAACTAATCCAATTTTTTAATTTACTTATTAATTTGCTGCGCTCATTTTTTGTACACTTCCAAGCTAAGAATAATTCGATTTTGATCGCACTCTTACATTCATCTGACACATGTCTCTCTGAAGGTAAATCTAACTATGTGAAGAGTGAAATCTAACACTCTTAAAGAATGGAAAATTGAGCCACTCTTTGTTAAGACTGGCTTAATTTTCACTCTTTGGAAGGAGCTTTCATTCCAAAGAATTTATAGAGTAGCGATGTATAATATCGTTTTGTTGATCGATAAGTAAGCAAATATACTCGGATTGTTGAGGTAAATGATTGCTACTTCCATAGTAAACCCACAATCAAGTTGTTCAAATATTTGCTGGTATTAATGGCTGGGAAGTACAAAAGACTTGTGTGAAACTTTCATTGGTTCTTAAATCAATTATTTTACTATTGGAATACGATTATGCGAATTATTATTTATTTACTAGATAATAACCATTCCATACAATACATTTTTTCCTTTTTTTTATCAAAATTGAAAATTATTTGCGATATTTTTTCTTCGCGATATATATAAAACAGTAATAAACGCAAGGGAAAACTTGACAATTTTTTATGAGATTGCTTATATCGGATTGCTATATATCGGATAACCGATTCGTAATTCGATTTGAACCAATCGATTAGATGTTCCGAATATCACGGTAATGGTTTAATAACCAATCAGCACTTGCGGTAAAGGTTAACATCACAAATCGGTCGATTCGTTTCCGATCTCCAGACTCGGATCTCGGAATACTCATCTATTGCAAACATTTCTTCATAAAGGGAGATCGCAAATAGTCCCTCCGACTCTATACCGGGATAAACGGAAATTGACGTTAATCAATCGTCCATGTATTTCGTCGCGAGTTTAACGCTCGTTTAACGTAGCACGATTTATGTAACGAAAGCGGGATGAAAAATCATCGTATGAGTTTCTATCGGAGCACGATGACACGTGTTCAATTCCCTCACAGACGATACTGATCGATGGACGTGACCCACTAACGAAATGGAACGAGGAATCGACATCCCTTTGCAACACCATCGGTGTTGACAATGCCGTTTAACAGCGGGAAGCTTAAACTAATTGAAAAAGAAAGCAACACTGATTTTAGCAGTGGAAGTTAGCTGTGGATTACTTTTGAGATAAAAATTAGTATTTTTATCCAAGGTATTTAACAGATGCAATTAATCGTGAATAAGATGACTTAATTTATTTGATCTTATTACTTTACGCTGTTTAATTCCATTTAAATGGAGTAATGCAAATGATTTACAATTTTAAATATAGAACTGTAGATATAGTTACGAATTACTATTTAAAAAATTACTTTGTTATTGTTTCGTTATTTATTATAGCATTGCTACGTGTCACAGGAACAGGAAAAATTAGTTATAAATGACAAAATTATAATCATAAATACTGTGTATTCAGTTCCAAAATCTAATTGCGGATATATTTGGCATTATTTTAGTTCGTTTAAATCATGAACAAATAACGATAATTAGTACAGCTGATAAATACGAAAATTTAAAGTAAAAATAAAAGCAGATATTTTGATCTAAAAATACGAATTATCTGTCAGACATTCTAAATAAATATTGGACATAAAAATGATATCTATTTGCAAATATTAAGATTATTTATTTGAATGTTTAAATACTCTGGAACTTTAGAAGCCAATTATAAAGTTCAAAACTTTTAACATTAAGCAGTTTAGAAGACTGTGAAGATACGATGTTGAACAGCGCAGTATTATATAATGCGACATGTATTTATATATGGATGCAGTCGACTTTTTTCAAAAAGGAGCAACAAGAAGTGTCGAAACTTCCGGAGCGTTGCTTGGAAAGCGTTCTTTCACACTTATTTTTATATCTTAGCTTGTTTTCTTAAAGCTTTTCGACTACGCTTGGTTTATCTCGAGCAACTCATGCTCTACAAATGTACCTTGAAATAATTTCCTTCCAAAATACCAAAATTCCAAAAACTTTTTAAAGTTACATTGAAGCGTCTTAAATCATTCTGTAACAATATTAATATTCAGAACGTCAATTTATTAAATTATTAAATTATTAATTTATTAAATTTATTAATTGTTTGATCTACTATATAAATATGTTAACAGCACAAATTAATCTTAGCTTTTAAGTTAATAACGTAATTACATCGATTTGATTAATTTTTTTACATAAAGTATTAGACAAAAAAAAGAATTCTAATTAGTACTTTAAAGATATATTTGAATTGGATTTGAATGTTTGTAATTGTGCATTTGTTAAGATAACAATTATATTTGTTTTCCGGAATTAGGTATTGCTTAGATACTAACCTAGTCTTGATTTTAACTTAACAGATCAATTATTATTTATATTTATCAAGAAACACACAGTACGTCTCACGTTAATTTTAATAATTTCCACTTTTAAAAGTACATAAAATAAAAAAGTAAGTACAGTAAAATTAAATACTTTCAGAAGGTTTAATTAAGAATAATTTAATTAAGAATTTATAGTGTACTTTTAGTGTACGCGTACGTTTGTTTTTTGTCATGTGAAGATGGTGACTTAATAAAGATCTTCATAATGTTATCAGCTCTCAAAATTGATTTAAAAAAAAATGAAGTTGAAGCGCTGGAAATTGCTGTAACTAATAATAAAAATTATAATATTACTTCTATGGAGCTAGAAATAATTTATTAAGTCGCGTCTTCTCGTCGATTTGTACTGAAAATAGTCTTTCTGTCATCGAGTGGTTTTGGTAGGTAGTTTTGTCGCGATACTATGTATTTTTCTGTTATCACACGGCGGCAATTCTAGCCGAGTGCATTTCATCCATTTGTAACGGGCGTCGAGGCGCATTCTCGCTGTCTGATGCTCGGCGGTGCGGGCGGCCCGACGCGAAACTGGGTTGCACTACTTCGGCTGCGAGACTAACGGCCGAGAGCGACAACCCAGGCGGAGAGCGGCGTTTTGCAGAGCTTGTGTGCTTGTGTATATATCCGCGTCCCGAGGGAGAAGGCTGAACGAAGAGGGCCACGGTGGAACTCGGTCATCGTCGGCGGTGCACGCGCTTATCGGGTGTCGTCGCTGATTAATCGGGTTACGGGGGTTGATACGGTATATTCGTGCTCACATTTTCAAACCTCCAGTCGAATTAGCCGGGATTATCATGGCGTTATCGCGCACGAAGGTCTTGATGTGACTATATTCTCTTCACTCATGCTAAAGGCAACTTATGAAAAAAATTCCTGGCGCGCCCTTTCACACTTTATGTTACGTCACATCTAATTATCACTGTAATATGTATAAGTAGAGACTCTATAACAAGGCCGTGAGCAATTTTGTCAAAATTTTATGAGAGAGAAAGATGCACATAATTTCTCCCTGTAATATACTCTCACTTTAACGTAAACTGTTTTACTTTATAGCCAATATTTATAGTCTTATATTTAAGATTGTATTAAAATATCATAAGCTAATCACAGAGCAATATTAGCATCTTAAGATATTATACATTACTTAAGATCTGAAAATAAGAACTGTCTACGAGTATTGGTCTATAAATATCGGACTATGAATAATTTTAATTAATAATTTAAGATTATAGAGTGAAATACACAAGTATAAATTTGAATGAGATAATGTATACACAGGAAGAAATTGCACCAGTGAGAAATGATAAATCGACATTGAATCAAAATCATTAAATCGACGTCTAATTGATGTTGATTCGACAACAATTTCATTGTCATTTCCCATTAGGTATATGCTTTTCTCTTTCATAAAGAAGTACCTTTTGACAAAGTTCGCTTGTGGCCGAACTGTGATACAAAGTTTTTAGGTAAACAATGCGATTTAAAAACATTGAATATTAAAAAAGCTACACGATTTGCGGATTATCTCCATGTCTTGATACATCATTAAATGTCAACGTTTTGTAAAGTGTCAAATTACTTTTCGGCCTGATGAAGGCAATTGCAATGTTTATGAAACATGACATTTATTTTGAAAAAGATATTCTTTAAAACCAAACAATAGGTCTGTTTTTTATTGCTGCACTCTGAACCGGTAGAATAAGTTGAAGTGAAACAAACATACATTATTTCAGTACATTATACAGTACATTTGTTTCATTTCAACTTATTGCACTGTATGTATCAGTTTAGAAAGTGCAGTATTAAAAAACATACTTAATGTTTAAAAATAAATATAAAAGAATTCTTTCTCAAGTAAAGAATATGTAAATGTTAACATTTTATAGTTACAAAAGATTGTATCTTATATTTTTTAGAAAGAATGAACATTTTATGTAACATAAAATATCTTGCTCTATGAAATTATTCTGCACAAAAATATATAGACTTTATAAACTTCTAATGTGAGAATTAACGCAACGCTTTGCTGACTTTCTTTGGAGCATCCGTCAGCCTTTTATCTGCATCCGTGAGCTCTTCATAAAGCTCTCTCCATTTTAGTACACAATAGACCAAGTTCACTTTTCGTTTTTGGGGCAAGAATGCTGTTCGCGAATCGAGGCTTTTAAGACCATCCATTCTCACGAGGTTGTAGCAAAGAGGAGCGGCGGCACCTCGTTAACGACCGGAACCCGTTTCACCGAAAAGGGCGTCTTCCTCGTCTTTTCGCAGGAGTACGTGAATCGATACCACGGCCAGAAGATGGGCGCCTTGGAGCCACACGTGTTCGCCCTGGCGGAGGCGGCATACAAGTCCTTGCAGGACACCGTGAGCAACCAGTCCTGCGTGATATCAGGAGAGAGCGGCGCTGGCAAGACCGAGACCACCAAGTTCATCCTACAGTACCTGTGCTCGGTTACTAGCAACGTCGATACGTGGGTGGAACAGCAAATTCTAGAGGCCAACACCATCCTCGAGGCATTTGGTAATTATCCATTAATTACATCCAGGTTCCAAATTGCGCTTGTAATTTTGTGATTATGTATTTTCCGGATATCTCTCTCCCATTCTCTATACACAAATTTGTCAGAAAATATTTGCTAATTGAAATCTTCTGCTTTGGCTCAAATAATTGGAATGAATTTTGCCGTTTAATTAGATTAAATTAATCTAATAGCAATTCCGATAATGAAATATTTCCTCAATCGCTATAATAAAACTTGAATAATATGATTAGACTGATTATAAAGTAGTTTATAATCCTAGTCTTTGTTCGAATTTAACCCAAAATATAATTAACTTAAAAACTTTCTTACTAATTTTATTTAAAAACTATTTTCTTTGATACACATATTTGATAACTTCGTTTGTTGTAAGATCTTTTGTGAAAATTGTTTATTTCTTAATTTGTAAAGCTTGTTGATCATATTGATCTATATGATCGTAAATTTTTTTGAACAGATCAGCACAGATAACGAATTTAATTAATAATTGTAACATGTAATGTTTATAATAATAATTGTTTTGAGAAATTGTATTATGTAATTTAAAATTATGTAAAATTGTGAAAAACATTTGTTATAAACAGTTTTTTATAACGTATAGATGAAGAAAATGTCCGGGTCTATTAAACTCACGAATAGTAATTATGATTAAATATACGTTAATCTTAAACTTAGATTATAGATATCTGAATAGGTGCTGAAAATATGTTGTATCATAAAATTCGAGATTTTTAAAATTTGTTTTTTAAATTGGATAATTGTGTCTGTCGTCGATATTTCTGATAAAATTGATCTCAAGGTCGAGGAGTCTATGTATAAATTGCAACCCGCGAAAATACGTCAGAATTTAAGATTCGGTATAGAACTGTTAAATGTCAGAAAAGGATCGATGGGCTAAAAATGAATTGAGTATAGCTTGAGGAACAACTTATCTTCTTCAGAATTGGATTACGGTAATAGACTATTAAAGAATCGGCGTTTCAACTGAAGTGAAGATAAACGGAGACGATAAAGTGGATCCTAATCGTGCGTTTAGAAGTAAACAAGCGCGATTCATTAATCGTAGTCTAAGTGTGAATAACTCAGGTGTTAAATGCAGTGACGAAGGAAAATGAAGTAGGTCACGAGGAAAAAAGATTTTATGAATAAAACACATCAGACAGCGTCGTTCATTCACCTGCATGAGAGAGAGAGATAATGATTTCTTTTTTAAATCTAGCTTATTCTCATTTATCTTCATCACAGAGTTTTATTCATGTTTCGCATTTAAATAACTTGGGAAGATCTCGCTCCTCCTATTCTGCATATGTCTCGAGGGATATTTGTAACAAATATATTTCCTCTTAAAAATGCATTATAAAAGAATTAAAAAAATTGTTTTTAACGCAATAATATTGTAAAACTTTTAAACTCTTCTTAACCTTAAAATGCCATCGATATGTAAATTTTATGTAGTAAATGAAGTCATTGAGCGCTAATTTATGCCTTCAGTGATCATTAAGAAATCCAATCAACCATACTAAAAGTTAGAACGAGAAAAGACAAGCTTTAAAAAATTCTATCCGTTGTATATCGTTTTGTACTCCTTGATGATCTGTATAATTATAACACAAAACGGTGATTTCAATTTTTAAAAATAGTTTTGTTTTATATTATTTTATTATGTATTATATATTTTATTTAAATATTATTGAGGAGACATACATCAATTGGACTACACACTCTATGTTTCAGATTTTGATAGCGTGCTTATTCTTTTTTTCTTTTTTAAGTCAATATTTAGATTATTTGTGTTTATAAAGATCTTAATTATAAATATTTTGTGATTAAAAATAAGAAATGTATAGAAAACTTGTGTTACATTATTTAAGAGTGACCTTTTCTAATTTCTTATATAATTTACGTGTCGATAATAATACTGTTTTTCAATCACTTAATATTGATAACGTTTTAAAGTTGGTAATAACAAATTTAGTTTTTGAATTTTCCTCAATTCAAATTAGAATGATGAAGTTTAACGAGAGAAATTTTATTCTCGTTAAAACAGGCAACGCGAAAACTGTACGGAACGACAACAGTTCGCGCTTTGGCAAGTTTATGCAGGTGTGTTTCGACAGCAAGTGGATGATCAAGGGATGTATCATCCAAGACTACCTGCTGGAGCAGAGTCGTATCACCTTTCAGAGCCCCGGGGAGCGCAATTATCACGTGTTCTACCAGTTGGTCGAAGCCGGCACGAGGGACAAGGAATTTGCGGAGCAATATAAGCTAAGGCCAGCCAGCCACTACAAATATCTCAATCAGTCCGGCTGCGTGAAGATCGACGGAATTTCCGACTCTAAGAAGCTCGATTCTCTCAGGCTCGCCTTTAATGTGCTTCAGGTATTTCTCTGCCGAGGAAGAGAATTTTGCACTTCTATTATTGTCCAATAATTATTATCCATCTTCGTGCAGATCGCGCCGGAAATGTGCGAAGGCATTTTCCGAGTTCTATCGGCCATCCTGTGGCTCGGAAACTTGAGCTTCGAGGACGTCGACGGCGAGAGATGCGAGTTATCGAAGGAGGACGAGAATATAGTCGACACGGTTGCGCCGCTGTTGGGTCTTCAGGTAGAGGATCTCACCAAGGTGGTGCTGATACGACAGATAAATGTTCGCGGTAATATCACGGAGATTCCACTGAAGGTGCAAGAGGCCAGGGAGAATAGGCACGCGATGGCAAAGGCACTTTACTCTCGCACTTTCGCTTGGCTTATCAACCACATCAACAACTGCACGAACCCAGGACAGGATATCTCGCGGTTCCTCGGGGTTCTCGATATCTTCGGATTCGAGAATTTTACGCTGAATAGCTTTGAGCAACTCTGCATCAACTACACGAACGAGAAGCTGCACAAGTTTTTCAATCACTATGTCTTTGCGTTGGAGCAGGAACTCGTAAGTTTATTCCAGTGCTCACAGTTTTTATATGATCAAATAATTCGTATGAGAAACTGTACAAGTTTTTTTAAAATCTTAAATTATCAGAGCTTAAAGCAATCTCTAGACGCACAATATATTGTATAATTATTTGTAATACTGTTTGTTGATATCTCTTTTAAGCAATTCAAAACAAAGTCTAGAGACTCAATGTAGTCTTCAGATTCAATAATATTGTCTAATATTAAATATTTTATATTATTATTGATCATCTATTTAAGGGACGCTTAAAAGTCTCGAATATCTCGAATTATTTAATTTGTTACATCTAATTTTAGTTGCAATTTTAGTTGTTACATCTCATTTTTTTTAAATAAAAGTAGCTTTTTTTATTCAAACTTTCCTTAATGTTCTAATTTGAATAATTTAAGAGAGAATTTAATGCTCGAATATTTTTATTTTAAATTTTCTAAATTAAGTTTACTTTAATTTGAGCTTTAAAACTTTATTTTATCCCTTACTTTAGTACATTTTTTGTTTTGTTACCAAAAAGTTAATTCGCCATAAATAAATATATAAATATCAAATAAATATGTGTTTAGTATCGTCAAGAAGAGATCCAGTACTCCCACATCACTTTCACTGACAACACCATGTGCCTGGAGCTAATTGAGAAGCCTCCGCGATGTGTTCTTAAGTTACTCACCGAGCAGTGCCATATGCCGAAAGGCTCGGATCTAGCTTATCTGACAAACCTGCACGCTGAATTTGAGAGCCATCCGTGCTACGTGAAGGGAGATGACCGACGGAAATGGGAGAAGGAATTTGGAGTCAAGCATTACGCCGGCTGCGTGACATATACTGTCGAAGGTTTTGTCGACAAGAATCGGGACGTACAGCAGGACGTGTTCTTCGACTTCATGTCCAGGAGTACAAATGAGTTTGTACAGGAGATCAGCGTTTATCAGGATCTATTGGGATGTACTGTCGCGCGTGCAACCGGCAGCACAACTACTACGATGTCGCGAGGAACGTCCAAGGGCAAGCCAACCCTCTGCGACTCATTCCGGCATCAGTTGCAGGCCCTAGTAGATGTTTTACAGGGGACGACGCCGTGGTACGCACGCTGTATCAAACCGAACATGGAGAAAATGGCCAATCACTACGATGAAAAGCTCGTTATGGACCAACTCAAGTATCTTGGTATGCTCGATATCATACGCATACGCAAGGAGGGCTTTCCAATACACATGTCGTTCTATGATTTCGTTGCGAGATATCGTTGTCTGGATAAAAGCCGATCCTCACTTTCCTCTAACGAGAAGGAGGCGGTCAGATGTCTGATTAGTAAACAAGGTATACCGCAAACTGAATGGCAAATTGGCCGGACAAAAGTATTTTTGCGGAGCTACGTGCACGAGCCTCTGGAGGATTCCAGAAACCAGGTAATAACGAAGAACGCCATTGTGATACAGAAGATTTGGCGAGGATACATTAAACGACGAGGTATGATCCGCATTTCCTATCTTTATATGTTTTCTATAACTCGCTATAATTTAAAATATCTGTTGTTTTCAACAATATGGTATAAAATATTAAAGGGAAAAATTGTTTGTTTCGAAAAAACAAATATTATAATAAGCAAAAAATTTTCTGAAGGTCATATTTTTCAAATTTCAAAACATAAATATAATACAATTTTTAAACTAAAAACTTATTCTTATTCCGAGTAAATTATATATATAGAAAGAGAAATATGACATTCAATTTTAACTTTGAAGAAATTATATTATATTTTTATTTGGAATAATCAATATATTTTTATTCGTTTGGAAATCGTATTATACTTAGAAATGTTATTCTCTGTTCCAATAGAGTATAAACGTATAAGGGAGGCGACACTGAAGATGCAGCATGCGTATCGCGGTTGGAAGTTACGAATAATGTTCATCAGGAAACGCAGGGCAGCAATAGTGATCCAGAGTCATTTGCGAGGTGTCTTTGCGAGGGAAGTAGCCGCAGCTCTACGAGAAATGCGACGAGTCGATGAGGAGATGAGAAAGAGGGAACGGTTGGAGGAGGAACGAAGAATGATGGAGGATAAGAAGGCGTTGGAAGAGAGCCAAAGGTATGAGAGATCAACTCCGTTTGAATTTCTTAATTCCCATGAAACCTTGCTTGCGACGATGGTAATTCTCGTGTAAGATAACTGATAACAATGGAACCGATTAATTATGCGTGCCGATCGATTGTATGCATTAATCGTTTCCGTTTGTGTTCCTTTTATAGCGCGCAGTACGATGGTATTGCCGAGATGGAATCTGGGTAAGTCCGACGATGGAAAAGATCGTGTGACGTGTATATGACGGCATGCACTCGTTGCATGCTAAATATTGCGTTTACCTTAAACGCGAGTCTTATCGCTTCTTCGTTTGATATACGCATGGTTTTATACTAAAAGCCGATTGTGATATTAAACGCTACATGATAGAAAATCACACGTTTATAATTGATGAATTAGGTAGAAGAACGGCGTAAAGCACGCGACTTTAAGATATAAATATTACAATGATATAAATTTAAATAAAATATCATAATCTTTGAACATTTAAAGAAAACATAAAATTATTGTAGTTATAGCATATATATATTATAAATATTATAGATTAGTTGTATGTAGCTAAAATTTATTCATGATTGTGTATCTCTTAGCGAATTCAATTGAATGCACTAATGCATATTAAAATCGTTGTACACTAATTTAATCTGAGTATAAAAATAAAATGTAAATATTTCGAATTATAGAGTACATATTTTATACATTAAAATGTATCAATGATTTTACGGTTTAACCCGTTTTCATATTTATATTAAACATATCTTTATGTCAATTTGTGTATGACGATGTACGTTCAATCGAATTTGCTATCTGATTTTTTCAAGGCATTATTTTATAATTTACTGCATCGAATGCCTCGTTGTGGTCATCGTTACACGATAACATTACACGAAATTTACTTTGCTCGTAACACTAGTATCTGCACTCCTGCGAAAAAACATCAATCGGTAACGACAATATAATTTTCTTTTTAATTTTGCAGGAAAGTGCAAGAAGAAATCGACGCGTTGTCGCAGATGGCCGAGCAAATGAACTCGAAGATAGCTGTCACGGATTTGCAATCGGTGGATCTTGACAATCTGTTTTCCTTCCTATCTGACGTACAATCAACTAAAAGTAATCAGATTATCGAGGAAATCGGGGAACAGATGGACGAATTGGTGGAGGATCTTGACGTAGAATTAGAAAATGTTATTCAACAAGAGATAGAATTGAATGCCAAGGCCGAGTCGAAGGTCGCTTCTCCCATGAATGGGCAAGAAGTACAGTCTCCGCAGCAGCAACAGCGAATGCCGTGCTCGAATAACTTGAGCAGCAGCAAACTTGGTCAACCAAGTCTTCCGGAACCCACGGAACCACCACCGCCGCCACCACCTCCGGCGCCGCCTTTAGCTGTGAATGGTGAATCATCAGATGACAACGGCGAGCCAATTTACGAATCAGTGTTGCCGCGAGAAGCGAATGATTCTGGCAGTCCAATTCATAATGGCGGCAGTCCGAGCCAGATGATGAACGGTGAGACTTGCGGATCGCCACCACCGCCTCCACCCAGTGGCAAGATAACCAAAGAAATTGCCGCTAGTCCGCCATCCAGGCCAGAGTCCAGGAGTTCCGGTCATCATCATCCAGCTCACCATCATCATCATCAGACGATACCCCAGACGCAACAGAACGGCCACGATCAGCTGCAGCCACAATCGCAGACGGTGCAGCAACTGCCGGTGGAACGTGAGCAGCGGCGCAAAACTCGCGTGGAGCGGAAACTGCAAGAGCTTGAAGACAAGAAGGAACAAGAGAACGAGGTGACCTACCACGACATTGTAGAGTTTGCGCAGAATTATTTTAACAGCCATGAACGTTCGCCGGAGGGTACCATAATGGCTACGTTAACAAGGAAGTCGCGCGGGAAAAGTATCGAGTTCATTCCGAAGTACGAGATGGTTACGTACTACAAAGGATCGAGCATCCCGAACTCGCATATTCATATGTATGATCCCGACAACGTGAATGTTGCGTGTTCCGTGTTCAGGGTACGCCTACATTAATTATAACACTGCAGAAAACTCAAAGAAAAGAATAATTATTTCTTGTAACTTCTAAGTAAATTCATCAATAATTTGAAGACAATGATCTGCGGCAATCTGGCCATAAAGTTCATAGAACATCTTCGAGACTAGAATTGCATTTAACATTATAAAAAAACTATAGAAAATTCTTTTCTTTCCGTTTAAAGTTTTTTTTTGTTGTGTTATAAATGTTATAATTAGGATATATAATCATGTTATATTATTCTTTTTCTTAGGACTTGTGTAAGTATATTCGCGGTGAAATGAAGTTGGATCAAGAGATAGTCACGATTCAGAGTATCATCGCTTATGGGATCGAGCGGGAAGAGTTAAGAGATGAAATCTTTGTGCAATGTATGCGTCAAGCGACGAATAATCCCAACGCCGAGTGGTCGGAACGCGTGTGGCTGCTATTGTGTTTGGCGATCGTTGCCTTCCAACCGAGCAAGCTACTTTACAAGTATTTTGTCTCCTTCCTGAAAAAGAATCTTGCCCTCGAAGGCAAGTTGAGACAGTACGTACAGTGGTGTGTAGATAATTGCAAGAACACCAAAGTATCTTGCAGGCAACATCCACCATCTACGGTGGAAATCGCTGCCATGAGACGATTGGGCACCATAGTATGCAGGTTCTTTTTCTTGGACGGAAGAACGAAGGCGATCGATGTACACCCGATTGACACAGCTGCTGATGCTGTCGCTAAACTAGGAGAAAAGTTGGGTCTTCGATCGCTGGAAGGTTGGGCTATTTATCAAAGCAGACCGGATGGAGAGGAGCACGTGCGAGCTCACGATTATTTGTACGACGTAATTGCTGCATGGGAAATGTAAGTGTGAACGCAATTATATTCACGTAGAATTATTATACAATAACATCTATAACTGCAGGAAACAATGCAAATTGAATACGGCGCAGTCGACGTTTTCGACATTGCGACGCGGTAACAATACTACTTTAGGCAGCGGTGACAATCGTTTCGTCTTCAAACGAAGGTTATTCCGTAATCCAAGAGAGATCTCCCAGGACCCCGTAGAAGTTAACATGCTATACGCGCAAGCGGTCTACAACGTCGTAAAGGTACGATGCTTCATCATAACAAATAGATTGCTTCACAATTTAAGCTTTTATTTTTAGAATTAGATGATATAATTCTGAACGAAATAAGATTTTAATCCGATTTCCGAGTTTAAGTTTGATTTTTTTCTATTTGGTTTCTTTCAGTATCTTTTATACAATAAGAGGGTTACCAAACTGAATTTCGAAAATTGAATTCAAATTTTATTTAAAATTTTGTTTAAAATTGTACCTTGTTCAAAATTGTATCATCTTATCCTATATGTATTTTATTCTTCTATTTATTTTTAGTGCGATGATTTTCCGGTGTCCGAGAAAGTGGCATTGCAATTGGCAGGATTGCAAGCACAAGTGTCCCTTGGCGATCCCAAGGATAATGATAGATTAGATTATTACAGCGAAGTGGATAGCTTCCTACCCTACAGAATCAGTCGGGCTCGTGGCGACGACGTTTGGGTGCCGATTATAGCGCAAGCACACCGACAATATGGTGCCGGACGCAAAGAGCTCGCTGCTAAAGTTCTGTATCTATCCTGCGTGATGCAGTATCCACTTTATGGCACAACGATGTTCAATGTAACTTACCGCGGATACTGGTCTTATGGCAATCAGTTGATTCTTGGTATTAACTGTGACGGTCTGATGCTAATCAAGCCGGATGATAAATTCGTTCTGTCCGAGTATCGTTATCAGGACGTCGAAAGCATTATGTTAGATCCGAGCGACTCGTTCATCACGCTCTCGCTGTTGCGACATAATCCCGATAGTTCGCACAAGTGTTTCGTTTTCGAGACGCCGCAAAAAAACGAGATTGGTAGTCTGATTGTGAGTTACTGTTCGGCACTGGCGGGTTGGATCACAGAGAATGAGGTACCCACGAAGAAACTCAAGTGTATTACTAACGAAGATCGCATCCGGCTCTATCACAATCTAATCAACTGTCGGCGAACTCTAGTCGACTCGGAAATTCTCAGAAAACCGCAGGATTCCGGTGGTGGTTTTCTTCGGAATACACTTAGAAGATTATCGAAGCATCGGATAGAAAAGCTTAGGCAGGAACATGGAAGTGCCGATCACGGCGAGACTTACAAGGGTTTCCCGTATGCTTACTGGGCGTTCAGCAGGCAACAGATACCGCAGAGTCTATCGAAACTGCCTGATCCCGATGAGCAAGTGTCTCTAAATATTTTCCAGTTAATTTTGACGTACGCGGGACTTGGGCAAAATGGAGACACAGTACGTAGGGTCGAGGATGAGCACGTGAATCTTATACAAACCGTAATGGAACGTTGTATACGAAAAGAAAACCTACTGGGCGAATTATACCTCCAGTTGATCAAGCAAACCACTGATCATCCAGATCCCAATAATCGTGTCAATTTACGACACTGGGCATTGCTCTCGCTCGCGTGTTCCGTAATCCTACCGCCTCAAAAGACGATACGCAAGTACTTGATAGCACACCTGAAACGATGCGCTAGCGATTATGTTACCGAGGAGGGTAAGTACGCGAGGTTTGCAGAAAAGTGCCTTTACAAGACTCAGGGCACTCGCAGGCGGCAGTGGCCACCGAGTCGCGAGGAGATTATGTGCACTATCAATCGCCGGCCGATCTATGCCAGATTCCATTTCATGGACGGTCAATATCACGCCGTCGAATTTCATCCATCCGCGACCGCTAGGGACGTCATGGAAATCATAAAAACGAAGATAGGACTTGAGGAGACTGCTATGGGTATGCTCGATATTTTTATTTTTCTATATTATTTTATGTCAATATCCTATTCCTTTTCTTCCGATCTCTGTTAGAATTACAGTATCATGTATTCTAATTAAATACGGACATATCTTCAATTGCAAAATTTGCAAATATTACAAATTTATATTTAATTCATTTTAATTTGTTCTAAAGTTGGATTTTATTTAATTGATTTTTATCGTTATTTTTTATTCTTTATCAGGTTATGCGATTTATGAGGTATTGGGACCGACCGAACGATCGCTGATTCCCGAGGAGAAGATAGCTGACGTTATGTCTAAGTGGGAACGATACAGGACGTCGCAGCAGGGTCAACATCAACGCAAGCATGCGCATCACCTTTTCCTGTTTAAGAAACATTTGTTCTTAGATCAATACATGAATTTAGACGATCCTGTCGAAAAGGAGTTATTGTATCACCAAGTGCTACACGATTTGCGAGCCGATCGGTTTCCTATCACCGAAAAAGAAGCTGTAAGTAACCTCGTTGCAGTAACTTCTCTGTTCTTTCATATTTTCTTAATACTATAATTTAATTTTAAATAGAACTATATTTCAAATTTGATTCTTTACACATATAATTTAAAATTCATTAATTGTTACATTTGAAATATATATTAAAATAAGTTATAAAAAAGTTATAAAAAAAGTTATAAAAAAATTAGTAAGTTATAAGATACTATTTGTTTAATTTCTTTTTTTATTATTTCTTTTTATATTATTTCGTGAATTTAGTATAGATTATATATATAAAAATAATTTTCGACAGGAAATATATATGTGTTCGATATATATATATATATTATATATATATATATATATATATATATATATATACAATATATATATAATTGTTGAGTATTCTGTATTGCATGACTATTATTTTTATATTTCCTTTGTGTTATTATCAGCTCAAAGAGAATTTCACGAGACTAATATCACTTTCAGATGATGCTGTCGGCTTTACAAGCGCAATTGGAATTGGGCGATTGTCAGGAGATCATATCGGAACCGGATTATCGAACAATATCAAGTCACTGCCTATCATCGAGACTGGTACCGTGCTTGTGTGTGGATGGTGTGCGCCAGCACCATCAATCTCTACGTGGAATGACACCGCCCGAGGCGAAAAAGGCTTTTTTAAATCTGATCCAATCGTGGCCGTTGCACCGCGCGACAATCTTCGATGTGATGCAATCGTTTACTTCGAATTGGCCTCGCGTTCTCTGGCTGGCCGTTGATCAGCAGGGTCTTCATCTCCTAGAACACCGTTCCAGAAATGCATTGTGTACTTATGAATATAGCAGTATTTTAAGTTATACGCCTGCCGTTAATTGCTTGATGATTATTACTGGTACGGATAAGAAGCAGAGCAAGGTCATCCTCACTACGTCGCAGGTAATGTGATTCAAGCGATGAAATATCGTCAGTATGTCTACTCAAACTTTGGAAAAAATTTATTGAAAATTTTCTAATTTTCTAGGCATTTTTAATCACGTCTTCAAGCAAAGTAAAAATATTAGATAAAATAAAACAGAAATTACTATAAACACGAAATATCGATATTTAATTTAAAAAGAAAGTTCTTAAATAGTATTTGTATCATTATAATAGTACTTTGATACTCGCAAAATAAAATATCAATATTAAAGAAATAAAATCCTCGAAAAATTTTTTTATTTTTAATACAATTGACAATTTCTCCATGAAAAAAATAATTCCAGATTTTTTTCTAGACAGTAAACATTATATAGATTTTTTGATGTAACAGACATATGCAGATATTATATATATGTAATTAGATCCTATATATATATATAT
>NW_017305957.1:483843-487775 GCF_001594115.1 Trachymyrmex septentrionalis
CTATTTAATTCAATATTCCACTTCATATTTATTGTTTTATTCTTTAGGCACATCAAATAGCGAATCTAATCCGTGAGTATATGGAAGTGCTTCAGTCACCGCCGGAAATTCCGAGGCGGGACTCGACAATGGTTCAACAGTTGGCCGCCCAACAGCAACAGCAGCAACAACAGCAACAACAGCATCAGCAACCGCCTACGAGCCTATCAACGTCTGCGGCCGGCGGACGAAAATCTCGGCCCGCTTCGATGTTACATAGAGGTGCTCCGGTAATACAATCGCAAGCTAGTTAGAATGGCTAGGTAATCTTCTCGTTAAATTTAAAAACGAAGTTTCTTTTCAATCTGCTACTTATCGAGTTTTTATTGTTGGTCACCGCACGTTCCATTACCAAGTGCCATAAATTCATTACGCACACTACGCCATGTAGCGGCCAGTGTCTATTTTATAAGAAATATGCATATATACAGTAAATTTTAATTTTTAAATCGCGCTTTGTTCATATCCATCACGATGAAGCGTTCCTCTATGTAGCTATCTTAGTAATTTACTCCGAGATTAAAATGTAGGACGTTTAGTATCAGGTTGTGGCGATAAGACAATTTATATTTAAACGCGTTACACATTTAATGCTAATTGCGGCTATCTGAACTTCAATATGATCCTCGTATATTAGATCTGAGCGACGTAGTGTTTAATAAGAGGCATCACAAAGACATGCGGAATCCAATCTTCCGTCTTGAAATGTCATTCAGACTTTTGTCTCGTTCGGAAAAGCCGCATTCTGCAATAAATGCGATATAGATAGGAATACGAATATATGGGACAAAGTCTTAAATTAATTATGCTTTTTTTCGGTCGGGCCTATCGAGGCGACGATAAATCGTCGTGTAAAGACGGCACTAGAGCTTAGAGATACTTATTTCTTCCACTATTTATTGGATTAGCTTAGATCTCGAGAGAAAAACGTCAAAGACTAGACTTAATTAGTCTCCGCGAATTTAGCCGATTTAGGGAGATGAGTGATAAATAACTGCCATTAGAAAAGTTATTAACTGCAGGGAAAGTTGCCGAGAACTTTTCCATTTCTATTGCGACCGTTATCATTGTTGCCTTTTTTACGAGTGACCGCCGCCACGTTTTTTGATAAAGGATTTTTGCAGTACGGAAATATAAACGCGCGAGAGCGAGAATACGGAAATATATATACGGCGATATTTAATGTTCAAGCAATTATTCCGTATACACCGTTATAATTCCGATTGACAATGTTTTATCCCTCCGGCATATCAGTTAATATCAACTGAAGAGAGTGATTAAGAAACTACGCAATTATCTACGAAGCGACCAAAAAAATGCAATCTTCCGAGCGTGAGTTAACGTTTGACTGATTGTAAGCATATTTACCTGTTAATATTTATATTAATTCCTATATACACAGATTTGGAACACACGACGATACTGTGACCATTTTCGACATTATAGATTCACGATAAAGGAATCTATACCGATTATTTAATGAAGACAATTCAGGTAAGGAATGTTTTGTTGAAACGTTTGCATTTTAAGAAACCGAATGATTACATCTGAAAAACTTTTCGACTATCACTGTATTTCCTGAAACTCGAAGTTGTAAGGTATAATCGTCAGAGGATCATTTTTTAAAAACCGATTTATTAAGATTTGTAATAATATGTTTAACGATGTGTTTCTTAAAAATTATAACAGACGATTATATGTCTTTAAACGAACTGCAAGTTCAATAATTAAGCCTTTTTTTAAATGTGGTATCAAGTATTATATATATTCTTTTTTTTATAAATGCTGACTCCGGGGTATTAATTTTTAGAAAAAATAGAAAAATATCACAAAAAACGTGGAATGATATTAGCTGCATGCAGCAGATAAAATGATCAGTAATAAATGCTCGGTAATTCTTTACTATGATTGGTTCCTACACTTTAATATAATTAATTCCAATAAAGAACTAAAGACAAGAAGTAATTATATTAAAGAAATACTGAGCGCTTACTGATCAGTTTTCTTTGCTGGACGCAGCCATTGATTTTAGAATCAGTTGTTTTGAGATCTGTAACCAATTTTACGAATGTTTAATTCACGGAATAACGTATTTTTTCATAGCCTTAACATACAGATCTCGAATAACAAATTGATGTACGACAAACGTAAACGAATCGACTGATCTTCATTCTCCATATAATCCTCTCGATATATCGTCACTTTTCTTCATATAAAGTTAATCGTTAAATTAGAAATAAAAACAGAATAAGTGAGAACGTATCCATTGTGTATCCGCGTGATTGACGCGTTCGCATTTGTCAAGAAAAAGAAATGAAATTGCGTCCAGTCGATATACTTCAGTTAGTCTTTTCAATCCGAGAGAAAAAAAAAACTTAAATTCACTCGTATAAATATGAGACACGTTCCATCGTAAACTGATAATAAATTGCACAAGTATCTCCTGTGTTTAGTGGTCTCTTGTCAGAATGCAATCGCGTCCCCTGTATTAATATGGGAAGACGGCAATTTTATTAATTTTATCACTTTTATTATTTTTAGTTTTTTATAGGTATGTACTTACGTATATATACATTTAATACATTTAATATATACATTTATTTATATGTTTCAAAAATACAAATCGGTAAAAAGGAAATAATGGAATGCATTTTTAGTTTAATATTCACGTTGGACAAGTGATAATTTATTGTATATTTAAGTTATAATTTTATAAAATTAATTTTGAAATGTACGAACTCGTGTGTAATTAAAGAATTTGAAGAACTGTTGGGTTTTATAAAAAAAAAGAAATGCAAATATTTTTGAATATTCTCAGGAAGTAGAGAAGCGCTGTTTTATCGCGATGAAAACGCGATGGAAATAGTTGTTTTGTTACGTTATCGTTTCCATTTGAAAGTTTGGCGGAACCTCGACGTGTGCAGAGACAGACTGTGATCCACTTTGGAAGTCTTTAGTCTTCGAGAGCCGTTTAAACCGAGTGAGACTATGTTTCATGTTATTATACGGTATATATGACGCTTGCGTGTGCGAGGGAATGCCCAGAGAACGCGAAATTTAAAAGATATCTAAGGGACGTCTGTAAACAATTTATTGCCTTACTTTTTGGTCAAACAGGCAACATAAAAGTCTTGATGGGCTCCTAAAGAACGTCTGAAAATTTAAGTTCTAAAAGAAGAAAAGTTTTTAAATTTTTCATCTCTTGAATGTCTCCCTTTGGACTCTTTGTCTGAATGTCTGAGAAGTTAAATCTCAGAGGACATCTCTTAACATTTTTCAGACATCCTTTAGATGTTTTGAATGTTTCTCGTTGCGTTTTGTGTTGTGGTGTGTGTGTGTGTGTGTGTGTGAGAAAGAGGGAGAGAGAAGAAAGAAGCGGAGAGAGAGAGAGAGAGAGAGAGAGAGAGAGAGAGACAGAGAGTGATTAATTATTATAAGAACGATGCACGCGTGTATGCATGTTATTTAAATGATGGCGCCTGCCACATATGTAGCTTGAAGCGAAGTATAAGTTATTGGTTGACAATGTTATATTGATATATATGTATACATATACATATACATATATACATATATATATATATATATATATGTGTGTGTGTGTATAAGTGTATAGAAACAATGACGCTGTATGTATATAAATATATAATTATATATAGAGGTATGAGATATTGCGAACGTTGCGCACATAAATGTTTCGAAATGGCCGCAGCGAGTGGAGAACCAACGCGTAACGTCATTGCTATAAGTGCAAGAGATATTCGCGCCTACGTATTATATAAAAAATATACATACGTATTATATATATCAATGAATAAATAAATAAATATATATATATATATTCTATTATTATTCTTTTACATCGAATAACTCAACAAATAAATAATAAATAT
>NW_017305957.1:487875-495515 GCF_001594115.1 Trachymyrmex septentrionalis
TAATGTAATATTAAAATATATTAAATTAACTCATATTAAACAAGAACTACATTCTGTGAGTTATATAATTAGGATTGGCTGTAATTCTTGTTTAACTAAAGATAGAAAAACAATAGTAAAGGAAATTATTAAATGGTCTATTTTCTTATGATTTCACTTTTTTTTTTCTAAGTGTAAGAATATACCGGGAAGGTATTTAGTCATAGAAATTGCTTCAAATGCAAGTTATTTTCTCATGCAAATTAATTTATTCGCAAATTAATACACGAAATTAATGGAGAATATCGCGTAGGCGATACAGAGAACTAAACGAGCACACGATTATTTCCGCTTTTGCTTTATTAATTGAGACATTTTACACAACAGTCAGACAAATAACAATCAGACAAATATAACAATCAGACAGATATATTCTTTCAGGCAATTGCCCGTGTAATTATATTTGTGCGACACGAGCGACAGTTTAACTCGGATGTCAGTATATATATCATATATTTCTCTTTATCATAACATATATTATATGAATATATACGCATCTTTGTTTTCATCTAATCCTACTTCGTGACCAGCTTCGTGACCACGGTACCGAGGACACCAAATTGAGACAGCAAAGACAAAGGCGCGATCATTTTTGTGCACCCGCGTACATTTTCTTTTTTTTTTCTTTTACATTAAATAATCATCATTGTAATAAACTGTGATAATAAAAATAACAATAACGATAACACTAGCCGACGTGTAATGAAATAATAACAATGACGCTAATAGATTTTAACGACAAATAATCATCTATTTGGATGTTGTTAACCATTAAAATTTCGTAACGTTTCTCTTCTAATTGTAAGCGTTAAGAGCCGAAATATGGCAACAACAAAATGTAGTATGGAAATCTCAACATTTTTGGTTGGATATGCTCTTCCTGTTCGTATCGTTCACTGTGATATTTTCCCCCGTCACTCTTGTCCATTCGTCTTTCACACAATTTTCATATACCTTCTCTCTATTTCTCATCAAATATGCGTATGCTCGTTTTGTTTATTCAATCGGAATAGAATGGATTTTCTACGTGAAACGCGACTGTGGGTGTAATTCGTACGTATCTCAATTATATAAAATACATAGTGTATGCCTGTGTATGTATGAAAATATATATACATATATATATATATATGTATATATATTCATACATACACAGGCATACATACAATATGAATGTGTATATATGAATATATATATGTATATATGTTATATAATTAATTTATATATAATATATATAATAAATATATAATATAAATATAATATATACCTGATATATATTATATATACACACATATATATATATGTGTGTGTGTGTGTGTGTGTGTGTGTGTGTGTGTGTGTGTGTGTGTGTGTGTGTACAAACATACACGTTTATATATGTACACATACAGACACGCGCGGACATACACTACATACTATATTAATTATATTGATATGTTGATATGTAATTACCACCCCTCAAACGTCTGCTAGGTTCAACTAACCGTCACATCTCTGTCTAATAAAATTTTGTACAGAATTATGTGTATGCGTACGTATCGCGCATGCGACGATTCGTTTCGCGTTTATGGACAACCCTTTTTTTGTCATTTTGGCACTTGCAATTAAATTGCTGAGATTCTTTACGTAGAGAGAAGGACGGCATACGCTAAAAGCAAGCAATTTGTCATTTTTTTTTCTTCAGGTCTAATTACATAGATTTTTGCATCTACGGGATGATGAATGGAACAGGAAAAACGCGTGCCACAGGAAAAACAGGTATCTCGTGCACCGGGTCTCTCTAACTTTACCTCATTAAGTCTCTCTCTACATCGAAAAACATCAAAAGCATCAATACACACGACTCAGTCCTCATGTATCTCAGGTTTCTCCCTTTCTTTTTTTTTTGTTCTTCTTTTCGAAACGGAAAAAATGGCCGTTTCGGCACAAAATTGTGCCGTAAATTATTTATAGCCATTTCAATGAGGTTCACAAAATAATAAAACATACAAAAATAATTTTACGATACGTGGATTGTTGATCCTTCGATCGCCAGTCCGAAACGTTACGTAAATTGAATATGCAATTTATCTTATGTATTTTGTGCATGCTCTGTGTGTGTGTGTGTGTGTGTGTGTTTGTGTGTGTATGTGACCGCATATTCTCTCCAATTTGTATCTGTGTTTGTAAAAGTATGCTATATAAGAATATTACTAAAATTTCTCGTGAGATTGTAACGAATTGTTACGATGTCACGCGAAACTTTATCGATAGGAATGCTCCATATTGGAGGAAATGCGTTGACTTTGAGCACCAGAGAATTAAAATTCATAAACTAACGTTAATATTTTCTACAGTTGACAAAATATAAATACAAGAAATAAATAATGCTCGTTTGTAACGCTTGCTAATATATTACGGCGCAGGTGCAGAACGGACCTTTGTATTGGCAAAGGGACTTGCATAAATAGAATTATGAATTGCGAGTGGTGACTTTTTCCCCGTCAAAAAAGAATTACAAAATTATTACATTTACGCCTATGGCTAACACACACGCGTTGCAAATCTCCTTTCTTTTACCTCTGGAAAAAATCATTTACTGATTAATTAAAAGTTAACAACGGGTCTCCAAGAACGGACGGTCGATTTTGCACGCGCGCTTTTGCTTTATCACAATTGCAAAGAGAAGTCGTGGAAGGGAACCGTTCTTCGTACACGAATACAGACAAATGTGGATTCTCAGAGACTCTTCCAATGATTCCACGATCTACGAGAAGAAGCAGATAATTCACCCACTTTCTATTTCCCTTTTTTATTCCCTTTCTAATGATTAGTTTTATGCGACTGTCTGTAAGCACGATTCATCATTTAGAGGCCCTGCACTATCGAGCGATGCACCATCGAATATAACAACACTGTACAAAACTAACGCTATTTAAAAATTACACAAAATAGATCACACGAGTATCCGAAATAATGTGCTTGGAGTACGCCAACAAAGCGTAATTCTTGCGCGAAATCCTCGATCGTTTTACTCGACGTTGCAGCGATGTAGTGTTGTACTTTATTATCGTGCTTTACTAGATCCTCAGTTATACAACCATTATGATAGCTTATATCATTATTGATATTACAAAAGATTTTTAAGGCTCGGCTCTCTTGAGGCGCCAGATGGTATTTATGTGATGTCAGAGGCGAAAAATGACATGCACTGGAATTAATTGCTACGTACAACTTTATTTTTTAGGATTATAAAATTATGTTTTTAAGAGAAAACTAAAAATAAAGTACGTAGTAATTAATTTATTACATATCATTTTCCCCTCTGACGTCATACAATTAATAATGCATCTCGAGATAGTCGAACCTTAATTACTTTGTAATTAATTATATAAAAATAAAATGTGTTATTTTTTAACTAGACATAACACATCTAAATTCAGAAATTAATCATATATTCTGCAAAATTATTCATTGAGCGTTAAACGAATATAATTTTGTAGAATACGATTAATTTCTAAATTTAGATATGTTATGTCTAATTAAAGAATAATGACACATGATTTATTTTTATATTATTAATTACAAATGTATAATTAAAGCTTAGGTTTCTCTCCTGACTAATCGCCGTGACCATATTAGATCGTGACGTTATAAACGAGAAATGACACGCTGAAATTTCTTGCCATTTATAAATAAAGAGAGAATTTGGATAAAATAAAACGAGATTTTTAAAACATTTTTTAAAATAGGTCTTAAAATCGCCTCCCCTGAGCTAGTAAAATAGTTACAAAAAGCACATGAAGTGCGTTTATCAATGTATATTCAATGCGCATGCGTAGCCTATTTTTAATCCACGTACCTTTTACGATTATTTACCGATTTTTTAGGGGAGAATAAGAATAGCCTCGGTCCATTTTTACAAATGTTTAAAGCGATCTCATTATTTTATTTTACTTAAATTCTTTTTATTTACAAATGACATGTAAGAAACTTTAACATATAATTTTTTTCTTATGACATCACGATCCTATATGTCATAGTGATTATATAATCAGAAACCTTAAAATTGTCAATCTTGTAATTATTGACATCACTAGCAAATCTCAGCGAATTTATAGAACGTACACGATAGTTTTATATCTGAGAATCCAATAAAGTATAAAAAAATAAATGTTCACGGTCGCCCGAAGTGTCGCGTTTCCGGGTTTTCGATGGATTGACGCAAATAGTGCCGATTAAGTCTCCTAAAGATAATGACTTTAATAACGATTCATACGATGTAATTTACATCCATATACTCAGAGATACATTCGGAGGGGAGAAGAGGGCGTTACATAATCCTAAAACAAAGCGATTCGCGGTATCCTACGCAAGAATTTTGTTAATAATGTAAAGCCGTTTAATGATAACGACAAATAACGTCACATATATCTTGTATTTCGCTATATATAATTAACGATAAAATTAGCGATGGTACATGGAAGTGTGAACCGATTGAATTGAGCGAGGCACTGACAAAAAGAACAATACGTGGATTATAGTTGTAACATCACGATCAGTATATTTTCACGTACGATAATTTTTTTCAGTATCTCTCCCGAATTCACAGCTGATCACATTTCTATATTTTCGATTATCATGGACGGTTATTTCCTTTGTTTCTCTCACTCCATTCCTCCTCTTTTTCTCTTCTTGTCCTTTCTTTCCATTCCGTCTGTTATCAGAGGAAATCGTAGAATATATTAAGAAAGACAATTATCGCAAGGTACATTTATGTGCTTAAACTATGTAATACATAGACACAAAATCAGATCTTTTTTGTTAACTACAATAAAAATTCTAATTGTAGATCGAAAATGCAAAATTATGTAAGTTCCAAAAAAGATAACTTCTAAGGAATTGAGACATTCCATATAATTTAAAAATTATTATGTAATCCAATAACATAATTATAAAATTGTTATAATTATTATAATTGCATCTAAATGATTTCTAAGAATAATAATACAATAAATATAACATAAAATACATCCATATATTCCGAAATAAAAATTTTATCTCTTTTTTTTTACAAAAAAAAAATGGAATTATGAGAAATAGGAAGAAGAAAATTGGCATTTACATTGTGCTTAACATTTTCGATTTACATGCGACGATATTGTGTGCGCGTGTGTGTATGTGTGTGTGTGTAAATGTTTTTGTGTATACGTATGGCAACATAATAATTTAATTTTCTTTATATCAAATAACAAATATAAAGAATAGGTAAAATAAATGCCACGAAGAGGCGTTTGTTCGTTTTTGTCACAGGCAAAGTTGCAGTCCGTGCGTCTTGAAACTTTCGAACGCCGTTTGCCAGTCATTTGTAAACGATCGCTCTTGTCCCTGTGTGCGAGTCGGCAAATCTTTTTAACAACTTCAGTTATTATAAAGTACACAGCATTGCACTGACGACGATAAGAGTGATCGCTTTATCAAAATAAAACTGATGCCGATTATTTATTGATATTCTCTCGAAACACTTTCTTTTCCTATTTAGATTGATTTTATCCAACACCGTCTGTCACACACAGGCATAAGACGATATACAGAGTTCCACATTGCACGCGTTCTTCTTAATTTTTCAGACCCAGAATTAAAATCCAAGATTTATTCGAGTTCAATGATATTAAATTCTAATTTATTTCCTGTATCTTGATTAACATCAAGATTGTTGAACTGAAATCAAACTTAAGGATTTTAATGTAGGTCTGAAGAAACAAAAAGGATTATTCTACAATGCAATTGTATCATACATACATATATATGTATATATTTTCTTACATCTTAAAAAGGTACCACCGCCGGTAATCACGAGATCCTATTCACTTAAAGCTAAAATACAAGTAGACTAAGTTATAGTAATAATAAGTTAATAGTAATGATAAAATTCATTGTTTAAAATGTAAATGTAATATATTTTTCATTCATATTTAAAAAAATCATTTTCAGATTATTGCATAAATTAAACTTTTTGGACCGTCAGCACTTGTACTTTTTTTTTTCTTTGTAGTTTAAAATGTCAATTGAATCAACTTTAAGATATGAAATATACTTTTTCTTATATAACAGTTTTGTTCCTTATATATAACACTTTTTGAATTTTTATCTGAAAAAGTACATTTCTCTCATTTCAGTTGTAATTAGTTATAACATTTATATACATTTTTATTTTAATACACAATTTTACAAATACTTTCTAGAGATGTTAAAGTATATGTAAGAATCATTTAATAATTTAATCATTTTTATGCCTGGTGAAAATTAATCCAAGACACGTAAAATCCATCATCATAATATAAATTTTCTCGAAATTGAACTTGATCTACTTGTATCTTAAGGGCCTCACACCTAATCTCTATATTGCAACAATGTTAATTCTTTCTCGGTTTTCTTGCATTACGATTTATATATATTATATAATCATACATTTACATAGACATTTAACAATATTATATCCAACTGACATTAAGATCAAATCCATTGCATTGCAATGGCATCAAATCTACGCATTGCACCTGCCCTCAACCTTTCATTTGCTACATATCGTTTGTACTACAAACGCAATATAAGTTCTCTTTGTCACTTTGGTTCTAAATAGAATATGACGCAGGTGCTTGGTAGACGATGCAGAAAAATAGCGATGACCTGTATAATAGCAAGTCATTTTCTTTGTGCATTAAACAAGTGACTAGTCAATACAAAAATGTCACAGCGAATACTCGCAGATCAGGGAATCGAATTGCGGAGCACTATCGTCAAAAAAATCCCATTGATATTAAATCAAATACTGTGCTTCACGATAATCCTCTCTTGCAAGTACAAATTGCATTAATTGTAAAAAAAAACAAATTACAAAAAAGATTAAGCATCACCTAGACGATAAATTCTGTCTTAATGTAAAAACCTTAACGACGAATTTCACATTTAATTAACGGTTGCAATGGCATCAGCATACAGTATAACGCAATCATTAATTAAACGAAGCCGTCTCTATAAAAGGAGTACAAATCGGTAAGTAATCTGACCTATTATAACAGGAAAGTTATAAATATGGAATTGGAGGGATGTCGATTTAATTGTATAAGTAACGATAAGTTTCAATAAAAATCTCTAAATAAAAACTCACGCGCGACTTTGAAAATACTTTCTAAACTAAAAACACGCGATACCTTACACTCGCGAGAAAAAAATTAATGGAAGAGTGCGATGCCGTCGCGAGCGATTAACTTAACAGAAGGAAGCAGGCAAATAAACTAACGCACCCGTTCTCGCGGTCCTCGATGACCGTCGAAGACGAGAAGTTAGAATACCACCTCACTTGACTTTCAAAAATCACTGCGTCGCTCGAACGGACAACAATTCGGTTCGGGTGTTCTCGAGAGAGAGAGCTTATCACAAGATGTATTGAGATCCGAAAGGAATTTTGACGTTTACGTCGATTTTGTCGAATCGATGTGCTAAGGACGGCAATGTTGAGTTCTTTCGTAGTTCCGTTCGGCGATCGTCGAGGTAACGCGACACGAGCGATATGATCGCGATAACAAATATGTACATATATATATATATATATATATATA
>NW_017305957.1:495615-510896 GCF_001594115.1 Trachymyrmex septentrionalis
CTTTTACACCGAGATAGTTCTCTATCGTGTCGACGGGCCGAAGAAGAGAGATGAGTCACAGAGGGGAACAAGAAAAAAAATGCCAATAAATATAAGGAGACATGCAATTAATAGCCGTAACCGGATTACGACCGTCGATACGGTATAGCTAGCGGGAAATATACATATGGAAGTACACGAAGAAGAAAAGTATCGACACAGTGTCTCCATCGGAAGTTAATACTCCTGATGCTCGGAACATTAACATTTGCTGGTCAACGCTCGATCGCTTTAACAACGAGCAACAGCCCAAGACACATTTCATTGATTGTGCACTTGCTAAAGTGCACAATCAATGAAATGTGTCTCGGGCTCCCTTTCCTCACATCACCTTCCTACTTCGAAGACGCAAAGAATTTCTATTTTCGTACAAGAAGATCCGGATACCTGGATCCTCACGATACCAACGCGCCTCAAAAGACGCGTTGGTATCGTGAGGATCTGGGTGTCCGGAAAACAAGGGTAAGTGCTCCTTACAGTCCCGTTTGCGTTCTCTTATTTTGCAGACCTAAAAATGTACGTTTATACAATGATGATATCATGATATCGAGTTGCACTTGCCGTCGCCGATGACGGCAAGACACCGGGAGCACGCTGCGACCAATTTTCGTTTGTCGTTAAGCGGAAGGTATACGCGCCAAAAAGCGTCCAAATATAACGCATGCTCCCGATATTGTTCTCGTTTCGTAATTATTATAATTAAGTACTAAACATTTTTTTTTTAACACTCATTACGTTTTTCTATCAATCTATTGTCTATGACATACATTGAATTTGCATATATTATGTTCCTCGCTTTATTCACCTACTCTAGCCCAAACACGTCTCTAAGTAGATGTTTTTTTTTTATATATAAATAGATTCATGATCTTATGACTTTGCAATGCATCGTTTTGAAATAAATTGCTATAAGTTATAATTTGTTTCAAAATGAAGCGCCAGAAAGTCCTAGAAAAGATTGCGTTCCGTTTCTGCACATGAACCGTATGGATAACAACGCATTATATGAGCGCATCGACTCGTTCTCTTGTTCTTATCACTCTTATTGTGACTAGAAAAATGAAACGGGCCATACGCGCCTGGAATTCATTAACGAATACTCATACAATTTAATATTAACTTAAGTAGTTTCTAGGACATTTGTTACGAATTCCAGAATAACAAATGTCCACAACTTGTAGCGAACATTCCCGCGCAGAACGATCTCTTTCCCGCTTAAATAATTTTCGCGGCATTGCACGGAAGACCATTCTCATACAGGCATGAATTGCACGTGGAGTGAAACAGAACGACTCATGAGCTCTTCATAGATGCGTTCGCTTTGGACGCTTCATTCTAAGGGTGCATTCCGTTTCACGCGTGATGCGCATGATGTATCGTTATATCCATTTTTAATTTTTGGTGAACAACAAGAATATAAATGATATATCATGAGCATCATACGTGAAACGGAACACCCTCACTTCATTCCATCTTCCTTCCATATGTAGTAAGCAATAAAGATAGAATCAGGGCGTCATCACATAGTGACACAGATTTTGCGCATAATGTGTGTAATTAACCGGGGATCATTTTTCGAATCATTACGTTTCTACTACGCATTTTCTGTTATGAATTTCTGTATGTTATATTTTCATATACTTTTAGATTATTCTAATATAAATATCAAAGGTAGCATTTATTAGTAAAAAAATCACATGCATGAGAAAAACTCGACGATTTTCAGAAATTGTATACAATAAACGTACATATATAAGTGTGTATGCTACGTTACGCAGAATTCATCTTCATGTGTCACATGGAGCGTATTACAAACTCGCGTAAGGGTGCCATTTCATTTGTGAGTTTTTGTCGTGATAATTTTTCAAGGCTGTTGATTGGCTATAGTATAGAGAGATCCGAGGACTTCTCTGTCCTGTACACATTTGTCGACAAAAAACTCACAAATAAAATAGCACCCTAACTAATAATAATAAATTGCTATCTTTGATATTTCTATTTGAATAGTCTAAAAGAATATAAAAATATTATTGATTATCATATATGCCACTTGTTCCATGAGATATATAGAAATTGAATTTAATAGTAGCGTAATAGAAAACATAGAGCTGCAATAATTTGAAATATGCGCAATGGCTCCTAACTGGTTACACGATACATGTGAAAAACTGTCTGTGTCATGGAATGGCATCCTAAAACTTAGAGTGTGTGAGCACTTAAAATGAACGCAGCTCATATGCACCAGTAACAAATCCTAAACATCAAAATCACTTAGATGCACTTGTTTTTACAAAAATATCCACTTTGCGAAGTTATATATGTATGGTAATAACCGTGAAAATTTACAAATATAAATTTACAATATGTTCGCTGCAAGTTTTCCAATGTTAAACTAAATTTCTTTTTAAGTTACCGTCCTTCTCGCTTACTCCATATGCCTTGTTAAAATAAATAAATTAGATATATACAAACATATGTACGTATTCAATAATTAAAAGGTAAGTGATTAAAAATATGAAAAAGAATTATTAAAATAAATAAAAAGAAATGTGCATCATCTTATTGCAATTAATCTGGTCCATTCTCATTTACTTTTTAATTATTGAATATGTCTTGTTTCCAATCATATTGTTTATTGAATATGTACATGTGTAAAATGCAAGGCCCAAGCAATACGCCTATTTCCAATTTCTTACTATTTCTTTATATTCTTTACAATTTTTATATATTTCATATATTTTACATATCTTATATATATTTATATATCGTCTATTATATGTACATAATATTCAATTGCATATATGATATGCAATAGAGCTATTATTATTATATGAATACATAGGTATGATATAAATTATGAAATATATATGACATGGCTATTTCAAATCAAGATATATGAAAATATATACTTTGATTCGAAATAGATGCCACATGTAATATAAAAAAAACAACTAATGAACATATATAATACAACTATTTTTTGAATTTGTTTTCTTTAATTTTTATTTTTTATGGATATCTAGACAAAAATACACAAAAAAAAAAGAAAAAGAAGAGGGAAAGAGGAAAGAGAAAGAAAGAGCGGGGATAGTTATTGGCAAATTATATGCCTTTATCTATTTTGATTGAAAATTATTAATGAATTCTATTCAAGCAAACATTATAAATCAAGAAAAAAGTCCTTTTTATGACATCGCCTGATTTATATGTACCGTATTCTATTTGATCTGAAATTGAATAAAGTTTTTTTAATAATTTCGAATTCTTATTAATATTTCTGATCATGCCATCAATGTGTTTTGATTGGTCAAAAAGCTTCCTTTTGCGACAGATGGAATCATTTCCATCGGACGTAGCTCAGAAATCTCGAGCAGTCTCAAAACCGTTTTTCATGCTTAACAAGATAACAAATGTACTGTACAAAGCAACGCGTTAAGCGAGAAGGATGATATTACAATAAAACCGAATTACAATAAAATCGAAGGATGATATTACATTGAAACTTGTCATCTCTTACTGCGTAGTATACCTGAATGGATTGAAGTCTCTATTTACTACGGAGAATCCACGAAACTCTTCTTGATCGATGTCGCACGATTTGTCTGGACTATCCGGCGTTAATACAGGATCCTCTTTTGTGAACACGGCATCAAAATTAATCGCTTCTTTTTCATTTTTCTAAAAATTTCGAGGAGCAATTATGTAATACAATCCTGTGTTATTTAGTATTTATTAATTAAAATAACAAAACGCGAGACTCACAATTTTAGGTCTGATTGGAGGTTCTACTTTACGCGCTTCGAGAGCTTCCCAATCTAGATGTTTGAAAAATGGCTGGACCCTTATAGCATTTTCGCCACCGTCGGCTGCAACACAACCTAATCGCTTGGCAGGATTCTTGGTCATAAAAGCTTTTACAACAGACACTGCATCTGAAGAAACCCACACTGGAAACACTAAGTCATCTCGCAATATTGCTTCGAATAAATCGTCTTCGGTCTCGGCCTCGAAAGGTGGTTGTCCAGCCACCATTTCGTATAACAACACACCGAGAGCCCACCAATCAACACTAGCACCATACGGCAATTCTTGAAGTATTTCCGGAGCTATATAGTCAGGCGTACCACAAAATGTCGATGCCGTCGATTCTCCCTCAATTATATTCTCTTTACACATTCCGAAGTCCGCAAGTTTACAATGTCCTTCCGCATCCAGCAGTATGTTGTCCAGTTTCAGGTCGCGGTATATAATATGATGTTTATGCAGAAACTGAAGCGCGAGTGTCACTTCTGCTGCATAGAAACGTGCCCTCGGCTCTTCAAATTTTCGAGCCTTCTGGATATGGAACATCAGATCGCCTGAAATAAATCAAGAGATAATAGGAGTATTCAAAATAGAAGGTACCTTTCACATTTTATTCTAAAATGGGAATTTATACCTCCTTTCACATATTCCATAACAAAGAAGAGTCGATCAACCGTTTGGAAACAACTGTGGATAGCCGTTAGGAAAGGATGTTTTGCTGCGAGGATTAAAATCTTCTTTTCTGTCATGGTGCAGTCTACATCTTCATCTTGAATAATAACACTTTTTTTCAAGATTTTCACGGCGTAAATCTCTTCGGGATTACTTTTCAGTTCGACTAACATTACTTTACCGAAACTACCTTTACCGAGAACCTTAATAAAATTAAAGTCATCTAAACCAATTTTTTTTACATTGCTGTTTCTATCGTCATCTTCGTTAGATGAGTCTCTTAAACTTAACTGTGAACCATCTTTGGCGTAAGATGAGTCTCTATGACTCCACTGCGAATCATCTTTGGAATTAGTGGAATCTCTTTGACTCAATTGCGAATCATCTTTGGTTGAGTCGTTTTGACTCGAACAACTTGCGCCCAATTCGTCTGTCTGATCATCCCTTGAAGATATTTTTATCGTTTTGTCTTTTTGTCCTTTTTTCTGTCCTTTTTTCATTCCCTTTTTATCTTTTTTAAATTTTTTATCATCTTGATCTTTCTTATCTTCATCCTTTTCTGCAACTGTAGGTGTTTGTGGCCGTGAAGATACTCTAATCTTCGGAAGTCTTAATTGCTTATTTGCACAGAAATTTATTTTTTTCAAAATTTCACTCAAAGCCTTGGTATCTATACCACAACTGGGTGCAACGTTCTTATAACATCGTTTATGAACATTCATGTTGCAAACTATAGGAAAAATACAACGCAATTTAATAAATTGACTTAATAAAAATTTTTATAGAAAACAATATAAACAATATTACATTACCATCGCATTTCAAGCCTTGTCTGAAGAAGCCGTACAATAAAGATCCGCAGTGGTCACAAAATGTCAATGTTTTATAATTATGAGGATTAAACCGATGGGGAACGTGTATATTGAAGCGTGCTGTTGCCTGCGTGATTTGAGTCCCTTCCTCTCCTTCGACTACAATAATCTGATTGAAAAAATTTTTAAAATCTTAGAAAGTAATAATAAAATGATAAAACTTAGTAAAATAAAATCAAGATTTTGATAATATAGAGAAATTTTTGTGTGTGTATATACACATAGATATAAATTATTATATTTTTCGCGCAAATACACAATTTCTGATTGAATCATTTAATCACAACTTTATTTAATCACTGTTTAATCATAAGAAATGCACAAATAAGATTCTGATAAAACGGTGATTAAGGAAGGCAAAATCCTTATTAATATATCCTTGGAATAGTCCCATTATTGCCGAGTATTCCCTGAGACCTCTTTGATAATTTTTTCAAAAATTTGTCCAGAGTTAATTTTAATAATATCTCGTCGGTAATAATGTCAATTAATAATGCAAAACGTAAGTTACTTGTGATGTTTCTATTATGTTACGTCACTATAGAAATAACTAATAAACATACCTCTTCTTTCATTCCTGAACAATTCGTTATCACCAAGTTATGACATCTTTTGTGGACTACGCAAGTGCATACTGAAACAGCAATACATAAAGTATCCCCTTATAAAAATGCTCGCTTCCAAGATGTAACAGCACGTCCAAAGCTAGCTGCATGCGTGATAAGACGCATCCGGAAATTATTTACAATAATACCATAAGCAGAAATAAAATTGAAATTCACTTAATATTATTCTCAACATCAGCAGTAGTTTCGATACTAAAAATATTATCAAGCTCTAAGATAGCATATTTGGAATTTGTATTGAAGGATAACATGTAATAAACTGAAAAACTATTTAGCTACAAATCTAAATTGTATCGAAACGAAATAAAATCAGGATAGACAGAGACCTAGCTAATACATTAAGAATCAAAATCCTTACGTTACTAACTAATATAGCAATAAGTTAAGTAATAAAATATTTAATCATGAAGCAGAATAATACCAAGGCGGTCATGTGTACTAGTCGTGGTGAATAGAAAATGCATAAATTGACGCGACAATTATAGGACGTTATGGTAGTTAGGAATGAAGCATTAAAGACGTAAAACGTTAAATCGATGAAATAAGAGTCTTAATCGTGATTTTTCTCGTCGTTAAAACTCGCACATACACATTCATAACTGCACACATTCATACGTAAGGGTGCGGCAAGCGGATACATAACTATAATCTGTTAATAACAGTGTATGTGTCTTCTCACCTTGACACTGATAGCCTTGCTTGCCAAAGCCCCTGAAATATAATAGACAAAACACGTCACATCCTCATAATCCTTCCTAAGACACATACGTTTGCTTTCTTCAACCATGCTTAGTCATCATCTATACTACTCCTTGATTTTGATATGATTAATGACTTGTGTGATGAGAAAGATTGATCAAATCACTTCATAGATCCTAGTCAATATTTAAACTTTTATTTTACAAAGTATTTGTTTATTTAAAAATATTGCTAATTAGAACAGTATGTTGTGCAAATGTTCCAACACCTAAATATTTTGAAATGGATTCAGCAAATTATATAAGGCATGTATTTTTATAAAACCCAACATGTAACCCTGTTTAAAACAGAAAAAATCCCAAATAGTGTTTGTAGAGAATGTACCCTGGTAGCAATACCAAGCTTGCTTATTCTAATCTGTACTTGAGTCTCTCGAGTTAAAATAATTATTTATAATAATCCAATCTCCAATGCAAACCAATATTAATTACATACTAGCTAATAAATACCTTTCCTTGACATTACTAATACAGATAATGAGAAAAGACCAAATACCCAATGCATGCAATCCTGCATTTTGCAAATTTTTTAATTGATTAATTCGAGATGTACTATTAACTAAATTTTGATGTGTTTGTAAATGTAATTACGGGTGAAATATACAGTTTAAGCATGCTCCCATTTTCCTATTTTGAGATAGCACGCACTCTGCTATCAAAGATAGCGATCAAGAAGTATTGTATATAGAATCTTAAATAACAGAAGCGATGTTTTTCTACAGGCATACATACCAAATGAAGTCACGACAGTGCGAACAAAACGTCGGTTGTTTCAGAAAGGTAGCCATAAATTTATGTCCATTTATTTGATGAACCCTTCGTCGCATCACTCTCTGGCGACTCAAGGGCTCTTCTTTCTCTTGAAATTCTCTTTCATGCCGATCTTTCTTGCCTTTATTACGTGCCTTACGTGCTTCACCACTAGACTCCCCATGAAAACTTGGTTGCCGAACTAAAATATTAAATCACGTTAATTAAATCATGTATACTTATAAAACATTGAGATTTTTCTTACTTGGCGCATTCCACATTGCTATTATTAGTCGTAATCTTCCCTGAGGTTCTAAATCAACCTGCAACAATTTTCATTATTAATTAGATAGGCCTAAAAATGCACATTACATTTTCATATATACAGTCTATACACTAATTTTCTCAAATTCATTTGAATATTGTGTATAATTCTAACACAAATGCAAATTTTTCATTATATTTTTTTTCCAGAAAAAGACCAGATATTGTAGAATATGATTATAAAAAGTCCAAATGATTATACAATAAAAGTTCAAGTCTACATAATAAATTTAAAATAGTATTTATTTACAAGAAAAAATTACATTAAATCAAAGTTTCCTAAATTTTTGAATGTGATCCTAAAATTTTGAATGTAGAAATATGTACAAAAAATGACTTTTTACAGCATTTAATATTTCTTTTTAAATTAAAGTTATCTTGAAATTCTGATCCAAAGTTGACTGTTCACTCTCTATAAAATGTATTTTTTTTATTCCAATACCTTATTTTTTAGCCATGTTACATAACATTTAAATGCAAGATTTTTCTAAGATAAGTAATTTTTCTAAGATAAGTAAATTTTCCCCATATGATAAAGTTATATATACTTATAATCTTTAATTTGTAGCTATCAATACACACACACACACACACACACACACACACACACACACACACACACACACACACACACACACACACACACACACACACGCACGCACGCACGCACACACGCACGCACGCACGCACACGCACACAGTATAATTTATCACTTATCATGACGGATTCCGCTAAAAGAGCTTTCCAGAAACGGAACACAGTCGTAGGCTAATATTACATTTATCTTATTTTTATCATACGACAAATTTTTTAAGCCTGTTAATTGAATATATAGAATAAAGAGATCTGAGAACCTTTTTCTCCTGCAGTCAATTAACACGCTTGCAAAATTTATCGTACGATAAAAAACGGAAAAATCTAATTAATATTAGCCATACACTATGCTTTTCAATTGTGCATTAAACCTTATTGTGTTACATAGTATCGCTTGTGTATAATCGTAGGCAGAATAGTTGCAACATCTTTTTTTTTTTCAATAGATCCATAAGAGCCAACTTGCTCGATGAATTCCAAAACTCATTAAAAAAAAAAGTGTTACGACTATTCTATCCTACAACTATTCGTTGCTAAAAAGCAATGCATATTGATTGCACGATGACACAACGTGCTCAACATACTGGAATGATTATATCTGTGTGTTTGACGATTAATCATGTAATTTTTTACCTATAGTGAAAATGTGAAAAACAAAAATTTTATATATATATATGAAAATTTTTTATATATGTATATATGTACATACATACATAAAAAAATGTTTATTTTTCACGTTTTCGCATTAGGGAAAATTAAAGTTACATGATTGATCCCCTAGGCTTTAAACACTTTTTGCATATGGACAGGGTGCTCAATGTTTTTATGCGTCATCTACCAAAGTGAGGAAAACTTCTTCATGTTTAACAAAAATACAAAAATTTACGGTCATTCATCTAACCCAGGATCCTATTCACCGTTGCTTTAATTATATATAATTATACCAAAACTGATATTTCACGATACATATAAATACTTTAATGTATATGGGTATATACTTACAAAAAAAAGATAATTATCATAGACACTCTGTGTGTGTGTGTGTGTGTGTGTGTGGGGTGTGGGGTGTGTATGTGTGTATGATTGTGTAGCATACAGTGATGCCATCTAGAAAAACAGGGGTAGAACCACAAGCCGGTATTCATAGTTGAGATCTTGAGATTTTTATATTTAAGATTATCTTAAGTACAGTCTTAAGATCACCAATCCTCTGATAAGCCTTCTAGCCTAGCTAAGTATTAGCACCTTAAGACATTACTTAAGATTTACCGTCTTGAAATAAAACTGAACTGTTGATAGAATACTGTTCTATGTTTCAGTTTGAGCACCCTGCGCGTGGATTCCAGTTGCAGTCGATAATTCATCTTCTCTGGTAAAACGAAAGAGATAAATTATCGACTGCAACTGAAATTCACGTGACAAAGAAAATGCAGAAATAATCATTTCTCATGGTAAAACATTGGGATATACATGAAAATTCACCTTGTCGTCAACAAGATACAGAGACAACATGCGTGTCCAAAAAGGGGACATATGTCTTATGGATTTTGAGGACATTTTTACATGATGTCTGAAAGACAACTTGAATGACATCTTCAGGAAGCTTTATGTCCGTATTTTGGACATATTGTTTTCTGGATATCCAAAACAGTAAAAACAAACGATTTTATATAACAGAATCCCCTTAAAATATTTAAAATATTTATGGAAACTGTCTGAAAGACATCTATATCAATATATAATCTATCTGTCTGATAGACATCTATATCAATATAGTATCTTCAAGATGTCTTATACCTATATTTTTGATGAACAATTTCCTTAAGACATCTTGAAGATCACATAGAAGATTTAAGGGATTCCCAGATAACATCATGTCCAAAATGCGGATATAGATGTCTTCAAAATATCATCAAGATGTCTTTTAAATATCGTGTCATAGAAATGTCCTCAAGACATCTGTAAAATGTCTTACAGACGTCTGCTTTTTGAATATGTATGTTGTCTAAGCTTCTATAATTTTATTTGTCTATTTTATCGACTAAATGCAATAATTTTTGTGTCGCATTTTCTTTTTCTTTTTTTTTTTCAGATTTAAAAATTCTTTTCCGAATTAAAGTATACGCATTAATATGTGTCTGTAAAGTGGAGCTTATACCGAAATGTTTGAAAATGAAATTTTTACTACTTGTTAGTTGAATGTAGCGTCTACATTTGACCACATCGAGGCGACAACATTGCTTCATGTGATAGCTTTTACAATCTGTATTTACGAAATTGTAGTTTAGATTAATAGATTACATGAACAAACAACGTTGAGTTCTTGAAATTAGATTTAGACGCCTAATTCGACATGAAAATGCGTCAGAAAAATTTATGCATATGATATTGATGTAGTATGTAGTGATGTCAATACACGTAAATTGTATGTGTGGAAATCCTACTAAATCAATAAAACAGACGATTTTAGGATCTGCAATTTTAGATATGTATATTTTCGATCAATATAAATATTCTTTTCGATTTCATAGCATATATTATTGCGTTGATAGAAAAGTTACAAGAGAGAAAAAAAATCAGCATTTTTGATAGGAAATCGACCCTCTAAAGTTGATTTCTCTTCATTATTATCTTAAATACTAATTTATAACTCTCTTATATGATTCTATCAGCGCAGGATAAGCAAAATATTTTATGCAAATAAATTATTTTAATGTTTGTAATTTAGTTTTTTTAATTTAAGAATATTTAATACTTTAGATAGCACAACGTATTATATAAGTTGTATATTATTAATATTTAATTACACCGCGTAACATAAGTATATATACGTATTTATCTTTCGCTTGCTTAATACTTCAAAATCGTTCTATCAGCTATACTTTATGAAACATTTGTTTGATTCGATTATTTGTTAGATCTTTTAATTTTATTTGATCTCCTAACTGTCGTAACTAATTCTTTTATTTCATAAATACTACATTTATTATTGTCCGAGATGTAACCTAAAATAATTTGTAACACTATTTATAAAATTTTATATTCTTAAGCTTTAACTCATTAAATAAAATTTTATGTATGTATATAAAAATAAATTTTTTTTAGATTTGCATTATTTTAATTTTGCATTATTTTAATATTTTTTCTCTTCTTTTATAATATAAATGTATTAAAATTTATTTTGCAAAAAGTGTAACGTTTTGGTATTAATAGGAATAAGAATATTAATAACAAAACACATAGAAAATTAATTATAATTATAGTAATAACTTCTATATCTTTGATAGAACAGTTCCTTTTTCTGTCCCATTTAGAACAATTCTTTACACAATTGATAATTCAAATATTCTGTCTAATTGGAAAAGAGGTATTTTCATAAAACTAAATTATCAAACTTAAAGAAACTAAAAAAAAAAGATCTTTCGAAAATAGATTAAAAAAAAATTTTTTTTTAAATTTAAATTTCATTTATTTTTCTATGAAGTTACACTGTTTGTTTTCCATTTCTCAAAAAAAATGCCAAGACTTTTGCAATGATCTATCTCGGTGATATTGCATAACTTCATAGATGGAAAATTTGTTACATTAGAAAAATTTTGTATTTAAATTCTACATAAGTAATTAAAAAAAGATATTACAGTAAAAAATGCATTTTATAGGGAATGAACAATACATTCATCTGATCAGAATGTCAAAATAACGTTTAACGTTTTGTTTTTACAAAAAAAAGGAGGTTAAATATCTCAAAAAAAGCTACTTCCTATTCATATTAAATTCTTAATTATTTAACCTGACGTGCTGGTAAAATTTGACGTATGAAATCATGCATTTTCAGCATCAAAAGATCTATAAGAAATATTTTGTTTGGTTCAAAGTAATTAAAAATATATTTTTTATTAAATGTAATTCTTCTTGAATTAATTTTATACTTTTATGTAGAATTTATGCACTTTTAGGTTTAACCATATAATAATATTAAACGCGCATAAGAGTGAAAAAAGCCATATTTTTGGTCAAGGCAGTTCTTCATGCCTAATCATATTTTTCTTTATGAATTTATATAATTTCCAATTTAAGCTGACTGTGCATGAATTATAAAAAAATTTTTTTACAATTAAAGCTTTGTTTTAATATAAGATAAAAAGACAGCTTCATTTTCATGTCATATACAAAATTAAGTTATAATTGGATTAATTTTAATCAATGAATTATGTGTAAATAAAAATAAATGTTTATATTACATAATTTTTTTTATAAATAAAAAAAATAGTTTCTAAATTACTTTTTGATAATTTTCGATAAATTGGCTGTGTAATAATAAATTTGTTGTAAAAATAAATTTTTTTTATCAACAGAATATATTGCAGTTTCTTATAACAAAAAGCTTTTTCACATTTTATTTATTTTGTTAGAAAACATTAAACGTCCATTATAAGAAATGTAATTTTTTAACAATAAACTTTTTAATAATACTTTTTAAATATTGTAAAATTATTCATTTACTGATTAAATTATTATAAGTATTATTTTGATGTTAGTATAATTATATATAAGTGTCTTCAAATACGATGTTTTTCTCCAAAATCATAATGTAATAAATATCTATTTAATATTTTGATCTATTTAAAACAGAGAAAATTTTTTTTTGTTACAAAAATTTGCCTAATGTACTGTGTTCCATTAAATTTTAAACAAAAGAGATAAGATCAATAAAAGATGTCAAAATATAAATTCTGTTACAAATAGATTTCTCTAAATATTCCTTCAATATTCTGAATATAAATATACAGTACAAATATTTTTATTTTCTGATATATTTTGATAAATTTTAAATATTTTGTAAAACACTTTACGTATGAAATATATATAATGAGATAAAAGTAAATTAACACCTAAAACACATATTTATGTAAGAGGAAATTTACATCTCGACATCTCTCTTTGATCGAAAATCTCGTTGCTAAAACAATTCATAATTAAAAAATGTGTTATCTAAATTTCTTACAAGAGAATAAACTTGTTTCAGGAACACCATGATATATTTTTTGGACGATTATTTTGGAAATATCGTATGATCATCGTTTTCACACGAAAAAATGTAATCGTTTTTGAAAAGAGCACACAATTTACAATATATATTATATTTTATTTTTAAAAGCAAATGTGTTTTTTTGCACGATTCATTTCATTATTCTATGTGCAAAAATATTTAAAAATAAAAAAACGAATTGTTTACGAGATATTTCACATTTAATGTCAAAATGTCAGAATAAAATATCTTCTACATTATTAACTTTCCGTTAATCTTATTTAAATACTTTTCTAAATTCATCGTGACTGCAGAAATCAAATTATATAAAAAAAAAATCGTAGTTTTTATAATTTAAAGAACATCGATAATTTTAAAATACCAAAAAAATTTCACTTTATTAAAACATTTCAAAAATTTCAGCATAAAGATTATGTTTAAAACATATTTCTCAAGAAGCAGTATTTTTTTAGATTAAAGAGACATCACCTAGCAACACACACACACACACACACACACACACACACACACACACACACACACAATTATAAAATAAGTATAGAAACTATAAAACGTGAGAGACGCATGTATAGAACAAAATTCAAGGTTTGTTGGTAATTTAATCTTTCTCAGCAATAAATAAAAATAGCATTTATACACTCTATCTTATTTAGAGTAATTTTATATAAAGTAAGAAGATATTAAAGAATATACCGATTTTATTTATATCAATCTCATTTATATATAAAATTAGCAATATATTCTGCTTTAAGTCAAATTATTAAAAAAAATTTGCAATCGTTTTTTTATTCCTAAACATAATATCTAATTTACATCGACTTAAACCCTTTAAATGTGTGTTAATTGAAGATTGTAAATTGAAGATTAGAATTTAATTAAAACAAAACGGATTAAAATTATTTAATTGATCGGATTCTAATCTTCAAACCCCTGAATCTCTACTCAATATTCCTGCATTGTGAAAAAAGATCTAAATTTTAATAAATCAATTGTTCGAATAGTTTCAATTAAATATTAAAGAGAAAAATATACTTTATTTGGTGCAATAAACCATTAATTTTACTTAATTTCTTTTTATTAAGTAAACATTTATTTATAATAAGTAAGTAAATGTTTAATTGGCACTATTCAAATAAATTTTTATTGAAATTTAAAATATTTTTCTTAGTGTGTGAATCAAGATGTGCAAAATACATATTATCCGTGTGTTTGGTATTCATAATTCGAACGGAGAATATCTTTAGCTTAATTTAAATAAAAATTTTTTAAACTAATAAATGTAAAACTAAACACTGACAGATCAACGAGTCATAATTACGGTCAGTAATAATTTTTGTTATAATATAAATTCCAATATCACGAAGAAAGAATAGGAAACCAACGATGGCATCAACAGGTTTGTTTTTATTGTTGAACTGTACTACACTAGAACTTTCTTCTTGCTTTTGCTAAATATCAAATATATATATTTATTTAATTTTAAGTGCAAAGAGCGTATGTATCTAGTTCAGCTCTAAAAAACAGATTCAATAGCTCTCAGTTACCATACGTATTTTTACTTCCATCGTTACCGCGCGCGGGGGTATAACGTATCCTGTTGAGTTTAAGTATTTTTAATTTTCAATAAAATGCACCGATTAAAATAACTGTGTAAAATCTTTATTTTGCAAGATCTAAAAAAGAGTTCCGTATAAGTAGAGTCGCCGAAAATTGTGTGTATACACACACACACACACACACACACACACACACACACACACACACACACACACACACACACACACACACACAC
>NW_017305957.1:510918-516444 GCF_001594115.1 Trachymyrmex septentrionalis
CACACACACACACACACACACACAAGTATATGTGTATATAAATTGTAAATAATATTTAACAATAAACAAAAATGAATTTATCATTTGAATAATCACAAAAACACTTTTCTTTGAATTATTATTGATTATACTTAATGTAGAAATAAAAGAATTAAAGGAATAAACAGTTAAGGTATATATATATTTGAATTTAAAAAATGTGTAAAAACATTCCCGGGCAAACATAATATTTATTTTTAAATTGCATGATTTTACTAAAAAAAATTATTATATTCAGTACTCATACAGATAAAAATAAAAGAACTAAAGAAATAAATAATTAAAATCGTACATGTGAATAAAAAAAAGATGTATTAAGACATTCCCAAGTAAGCATATTTTTTCCAAATTGCACGAAAGATAGTGCACGATATTTATAGAATACAATATATTCTATGTATAGAATATTACATTCTATATATGGAATATGGAAAAAAACGGATCATCACTACAGCTTTTTCACACAAACTGACGACGCTAGATAGGGAAAAGTATATATTGAACATTTAACTTTTTTCCCCTTCCACATTCAGTCCCCTCACTCTCCGATTTCTACAAATCCTGCGCGATTTTTAAACGCTCTGGTACTCCATATTCCCGATGAGGGTTAATATGACCTGTCAACACACGCGTGCAACACGACGCACATGCACGCGCGTGGTTCAGGTTCAGGTTCTCGTCAGAGGATCAAGAATACAAACGGGGAGTCAGCGTACAGCGAAACTTACCCAGAAGTCGCTGATCCCATCGTGTAGATTTTTGATAAGTAGAGTGAACGGAATGACACAATTGGCGATGAAATAATCCGGCGGTAACACCGCGTCGTGGAAGATGGTGAGACCTAGTTCGGTCGCCTTCCGTACTTTGTGGGTGAAGATTTCATGCCACACTGGATCCGAGGTCCTCAGCTTGGTGCTAGTACGGGCCAATTTAATCTCATCCACGTGCAATTGCACGTACGGATCCAGTGAGGGTTCCTCATTTTCCTTCCAAAATTGCTTCTGTTTGTCAGTCGCGCGTAAACTTCTGGCTTCGCAGATTTCAATCTGCACCTTGCCCGAGAACATTGTGACGATTTTTGAACGAAATCGACAGACGATCTCGTATGATCTGCAGAGGCAGAGGCAGAGGCAGAAAGAGAGAGAGAAAAAGAGATAGATATAGAAAGCGAGAGAAAGAGAGAGTAAGAGAGAGAGAGAGAGAGAGAGAGAAAGAGGCAGTAATTGGTTGATTTGCAGGATGGATGCCTGTATTCTTCGACAGATCGAACTAAACAGGTATCACCTCTCGGCAGTCTGGGCTCTCGTGGTGAACGCGCATATATAGAAAATCGCGCGCCCACGCTTTTTACCCTCTCCTGCGCCTCAATCCATCCGGGCGCTCTCCCACTACCACAGTGTCAAACGTTCTCCTACGCCTATGCCTCCTCCACCTCCTCCTCCTCGTCGCCCAGGTAGCCCAGGTTGTCCTTTCCCTTTCCTCCTCCACCACGGGTACTAACGAACGCGGTGGAATTATGAACACTCCGCTGGGCGCTTGCTTTGCGTGCATAACAGGAACGTGCAGCGCGGCCTGTTCGCCGCTTCTTCCCTTCCTGATCGCAGCACGACGGTACGACGGTCTGACGACAGCGACGATGAAGACGACGTGCCGAGGAAGACGAGTGCGGGACACGAGTACAGGGCCTGCCCTCGTCTTCTTCTTGTCCCCCTGATACCCATTCCTCTCTTCCTGCGTGTACTACTCCTTCCTCGTATCCCCTGTCACTGTTTCGAGAAAATCGGCGACACGTTAATTGGGCGAACTGCGCGCGCGGTGCTACCCGTACTAACGGCAGTCGCGAAATAACGTAGACGTATCCATGGGATGGGTGAAACGAGCGATTCTTCGCTTGTCCTAGGATATCTTGTACTGACCCGAATGGAATCGAGGACCGTTCGATTGCTTATTTACGTTCCGCACTTAACGAACATCGACTGCATTCCAGGCCTACCACAGACAGTTTCGGGAGATGGGCTTAATACTGTACCGACTACCGACTGTACCGACGGTTTCTTCATGAGATGATGGAGAAGTTTGTTCGATTTCGTTTTTAGTCATTAATGCCCGTATTGTCAGAGTTGGTCTGTTCGAAAGTTTTTCTCAAAGTTATAAAGGTGCATCCAGAAGCACGACTGCTCACTTAGCGCTCAGTGAACTTGCACTCTTGTGACTTGTATCTGTTTGGTCTATACCTGTAGATCTAATGGAATATCTTGGAATGGCCAATCAGATACAAGAGCTCACTGAGCACTCAGTGAGCGATCGTAGTATTAAATGCACCCAATCTTTCCTTTCCTCCCATTCCATGGAAACAAAGAATTTCGATTGGTTGATTCCCTTATACTCTATGCATTATGCAAAGTTTGTGTTGCAGCCTTCACACGCATTCTACAATAAGGATATATTCACACAAACTTGCATAGCCGCATAAATGTATGCATAAAGAAAATTATCCAATCACATTTTACGTGCGTATTTATAGGAGAAATGTGATTGGATAATTTTCTTTATGCATACGTTTATGCAGCTATGCAAATTTGTATGGATACCCTAGACCATTAGTCATAAATTAAAAGTTAGAAGCTGGAAATTGACCAATCACAGTCGTTAATTTCCAACTTCTAACTTCTGATTTATGACTAATGGCTTATTGTAGAATGGCTATCAAGCCTGTCGCATATAAAATGCACAACAAAACATAAGCATAACATAAGACCGTTGAACCAATGAGCATTTTATGCAAATCAATACAGCGACATTATGCTGAATGCTCATTGGTCCAGCGGTCTTACGTTATGCTTATGCTCTGTTACGCATTTTATGTGCGATAAACTTCAGAATCTTTCCTTTCCTCCCATTCCGTGGAAAAGAAGAATTTTGATTGATTAGATTCCCTTATGTTCTAAGCATTATGCGTTAATGCTAGAGAGAAAGTCATCTAGACATTATTCGTGTAACGCTTATATCAATCTATTGCAATATGAGAAACTAGGTATCACGTCTATTTTGTAAAACTGTCGATAAAATCGTAAAGTTGAAAATGAATGATGTAAAGTGAATTCGTGCTAATAAAAGCTACCAAATTACAATACAAAAACTTTGAAATAAATAATTTTACTCATAAACGTCTCATTGAAAGTGATAATTCCTGTTTCATCTCAATCGCATGTCAATGTCAATATATTATATAACGAATATAAAATAAGTACACAAGAATTTAGTCAGCGAAATACGCTTCGATAAATGCTCATACATTTATAGATGGTTGATAGGAAGGGTTAATTATTCTCACTGATAATTTCTAATTGTTTATAGATAATTTCTAATTCTTTATAAAGCATAATCGCGTTTCAGTATACAGATTTTTTCGCGCCGTTAACTACGTGCTCAACTGTTAGTAAATAACTTGTAATACGTAACGATTTTATGGTTGCACTATATCATACGTATACGCTTCTAGAGTGGAGCATCGAATTTTTTTTATGTCAATTGTTATGAAACCATAGAATAAGTCTATGAAACGTGCAACATTTTGGAAAATCAGAAAAATCTGACAGAAGACATGAAGGACTTTTTCCTGTAATCGTAAAATGCTCCCGCGCACTACTACCTTTTCAAGAAGTGAATGTAAACTACACAATATATATCCATTTTTTTGCGGTGCTCCTGATGAAAATAATAAATTACGGAAATCGCAGAAATAACTAAAATCTATTAAATTAATAGAGATTCAGATTTCTCTCTGCCTGTATTGGTCAGATCTTATATTTAAGATCGTCTTAAATACAATCTGAAGACATCATGAATCAATCCGAAAGCCGTATTAGCATCTTAGAACATTACTTAAGATGGTCTTAAGATAAGAACCGACTACAAATATCGGTCTTAATGCCGATTGCACACTGGTCGCGATGAGAGATGAATGACAAACGATTTCCAATAAGAACTCTGCTTTGTATCGTCAAGTACAAAAAAGCAAAAGTTTTCACGATTTAAAACCAACAGCTTATTGTACGGTTATTGCTTTATAGATTCATTATGCACACATATGTACAGCTCATAAATATTTGTCAAGTTTTAAATATTTCAATTATGTTATAATAAGCAATTATTAATTTGTAATAAATTTGTATTACATGGAATGTACATAATAACCAACAATGTACGAAATATTTTTAACAAAACGCGCATTTTTGACGCATTGTGGCTTTTTATTACTTTTGATTATTAACTTTTATTGTAAATCATCAGGGAAATATTAAAAATTGAGATATAATGTTGTCAGAAACACTTCAGTGAATAATTTTATAAAAATACAAAGTCATACTAACTGTTCAATCATAAATTTCAAATCATTCGAATCGTAAATGTAAAAAAACATACTAAGCTGGCGCCAAGTTAAGTGCCACATAATTTTATGTGTTATTCGTATAAAATATTTGATATCAACAACTGATGCCAACTTAAATCCCATGCTAATTTAAATAAAAAATACAATCCAATAATTATATTACATTGCTTATCAAGTGTTATCACAAAAAGTTAAAGTAGTAATTATTGTATTCTTTATTTTACTAATTTAATAGGATTTATCTTGATCAGTTAAGATTGTAGCATCTGGGTTTTAATTTTTTATTTGACACATTAATTTTTTCCGAGAAATAATAATTTTGACAGAAAATTAAAGTTGTTATTACTTCGCTTGGAATAAAAAAAACTGTAATAAGAATATTCTTGAAGAGAAATTAGAACTATTATTAATTAAATTGGATACTTAGAGATTTTATTCCAGTAGCACGTTTTCTTAGAGCTTTTTTTATATCTTTTTAAAAAGGTAGAAAAATAACTGGAAATAATGAAACAATAAATTTCTGAAACACAAATGCATAAAAAATAAAACGACTATCTCGTTGTTGTTCTAATGCGCACAACATTAAAAAATATAAGTAAAATCTAATAACATTATTGAAATATAGGTACGTATAATGAAACAATAGATATAATGCATCGATTAAAATATGCATCATTTAAGATTTCTCAAAAATTTATTAAAAAGCTACAGTTAGTAGTAAAAAGATTTTGTTTCGACGAACGAAGGTCAAAATGAGCCTCAATAATGATCAGAAAACAAGTCAAAGTAATTAGAAAAGTATATTAGATGAAGAGAAAATAGGTGGCAACGTAAACTGACGAGCCCATTTCGTTAGAACCTCGAAAGTCGCGCCGATACTAAAAAAGCATGTCGAGCGAGGAGGTCGCCCAGTCGCCATAGCAACGGAACCTCACTTACTATGCTCCACCTCACGCACACGGAGCAACCAAGCGTAAACCAATAAGAGCGCTAGCAGGTTCCCCTTACGCGGGAAGAAACTCCCGCCCATTGACCAATGACCACGATGCTACATGGAGGCAAAGTGAGGAGACGCGGCCGTTCAAAATACCTCT
>NW_017305958.1:0-231 GCF_001594115.1 Trachymyrmex septentrionalis
GTCAATATTTGACCATCTTCAGTACATTTCTAATAACATTATATTAATAACATTATATTCCATGTATTCGAACATTCCCCTTGAGCTGGCCGTGGAAAGCGTGCTAAGTAGGTGGAAAGAGATAGAAAACAACACGTCTATGCCTCTTCCGGAATTTGAGAACGCGATCACAATTATTTTAAAATCCACTTTTTTTAAGTTCAATGATAAGTATTATGAGCAGATTTTTGG
>NW_017305959.1:0-729 GCF_001594115.1 Trachymyrmex septentrionalis
TATAGTTATATGAATAAATCACCTTTTAACCTCAACAAAACTTAACATGGTAGCAGAACGTGGTTAACAAAACTTAACAGAAGTCCGTGGTTACGCCCAGTGAGTTCGAGAAACCTAGTGTTGAGGTTAGAAGAGCACGTGGAAGGAAAAAATCAAGAAGAGAGAACTGCAAGAAAATGACGGAAGAAATAAGAATCCAGATTTTTGACGGAAAAAATTACAATATCTGGAAGAAAAGGATTCTCATTTATCTGAAATGGAAAAAATGTAACGAGGTAGCCACGAGGGCACGATTAACAACGGACAACGAAACGACATGGAACGAGGAGAATCTCAAGGCAATGAATTACATATATAGCGGTATCACGAATGACCAGCTAGAATTTGTAAGTGAGGAAGAAACGGCATACGGCATAATGAAGAAACTGGATAGTATATATACGAGAGAATCGACAGCCATCCAGATATGTGTACGAAATAAACTAGAGAAGATAAAACTAAAAGACTATGAAGAATCAAGTACGTTCTTTACGGAATTTGAGAAATTAATAAATGAATTGAAAGGTGCTGGTGCAACAGTGACGGAAAGAGAGAAACTAAACTACATGCTGCGAACGCTACCAAATTCCCTCAGCTATATCGGCGATTTGATTGATGCAGTAAAGGAACCGGATCAGACGTGCGAATTCCTAAAGAATAAAATAACCATGTGGGAGACAAGAGAAAAAA
>NW_017305960.1:0-483 GCF_001594115.1 Trachymyrmex septentrionalis
ACTTTCAAAAACTTGCCTTTGTTATATAAAATAAAAAATAAATTAATCAAAAATATTTGAAGGTGGCTAAACAATTACAAGATATAAATAATGAAGAGCATACAGCCACAATACTTGGAAATTCCGTATTTTCACACGAAGTTGCTCATCGCTTCTTAAGAAAACAGAAATCTTAACAGAGAATTACATCAGAAGATTAAAACATTGGTAAATTTAACTCTCTTGATTTCTATTCACGCTGTAAATTCATACCACAAGCGATTGAAAAAAATTATTTCATCTAGAAACTTGCGAGTATTGCGTTTTTAATTTTATATAATTTTTTTTTTAGTAATTTTTGTATGTAATTTTATTTTGATATTATTGTAACACCTTCGGACTATCGATTTTGTTTAATTAAAATCTATTTTGTAAATTTTTTGTTTATTGTCATCTTGTTTGTACTGATAATGGTCAAATCTTGACCGAAATGTCTACTTTATT
>NW_017305960.1:583-1254 GCF_001594115.1 Trachymyrmex septentrionalis
GTCTTGTCTACTTTATTTATATGTAAATTTTTAATATATGACTTGCGTTTACATCTATTGTTTGGCTGTATGCTCTTCATTATTTATATTTAAAAAATAAATGTTAAAACTTTTTCTAGCTTATCCTTATTTGGCGTTAGAATGTGTGTACAAGTACTTTAAAATATATAAAAGAATAACATAATTGATATGTAATGTTTCAATTTTGTATATAATTATTTGATAAAATTTATATAGGTGTCCGAAATTTGAGCGCTAGTAAAATTATAAATAAGTATAAAACTTTGTTGTAATTATTTACCTGTTTACGTAAGTTCTCATCGAGATTAAAATTGGACAATTTATAAAGAATTGTTAATTTTTCATTTATCTGAAATTATTTTAATGTAAAACAACAATTTGTAGTAAAATTATAAACTTTGTATTACATGAATAAGATTTCATCATTTTGACATATGTAATTTCATTGTTGCTTGTGTTATTATTTTAATTAGACATAATTATTAATGCTTTCAATCGACTGTAACTATATTTTATAGTAAACAGTTTGACATATGTAGTTTAATGTCAGAAATAAAATGCTATGCAAAACGAAACAAAAATGTATATGTAAATGATGGAATATATTAAAAGATGTCCATATAATCTTATGCTCTCCAAGCAATTGATAC
>NW_017305961.1:0-419 GCF_001594115.1 Trachymyrmex septentrionalis
TTTACACTAATAAATTATATTTATTATAAGAATAATGATAGGGAAGAGACCGGGTCTGATTGGCACAGTTTTCACAATTTCGGCATTAGATTTTTTAAACAATGAATTATTATGATTAAAATCAAGTATATCAATATGATAGAGAGAACCTTTCTTTACATTTTCATACGATTAATGATTCTATACACTGTATAGTTTCTTTGCAATAAATGAAATGTGGACATGCTGCATTGTAGTTAATTGCTCCCATATGTGGAGTAAATTGGTACACAATGTAAATTGCCTCTATGATAAACCTATTAAATTAATAAAAACGTAATAGAAATAAAAATAAGATAGTAGATATGTACTTTTTAATAAAAATTGTATCTTTAAAAGTTATTTTGTAATGATCAAATAGCAAAATGTTGTTATAGAAA
>NW_017305962.1:0-300 GCF_001594115.1 Trachymyrmex septentrionalis
GTGCGAACGTTGAAGACATAGTCAACGTAGTCGAGCACATTAGAAACATGGATCCTTCAAAAAACTATTGTGAACAGTATTGTGAGCGAGAAAAAATGGAAAATCACGAGCGAGTGGAACGCGAACTGCTGGAGCAGTGCAGCCAGGTCGCTACTCTGGTGGAATGTTTCGCGTGGCTGCAACGATGCGACGAGTGCATCGAGCGGCTCGAAGAGCTTTGTCGTGCCAAGCGTCCGCGCCGTTGGACACAGGCAATCCATGGTGGCGAGGATCGCGCGACTCGCGGGTGCAAAGACACGA
>NW_017305963.1:0-453 GCF_001594115.1 Trachymyrmex septentrionalis
ACAAGTGTGACATCATTATACAGATGAATTAAAAGTTATTTATTATAATAATGTGGTATAGCCTTTGATGATTTTACAGTAATATCACAGGTATTGTAGCTATTGAAAGTTTATTATAATATAAACGTGACTTTTTTGCTATGAGGTATAGCAATAAATTACCATATGTAAATAATTCAAACTTTCTATTATTAAGTTGCTACTTTTGCAAATAATTACGAATGATATAAAGTATTTTCACAGTATGTTACAAGGGTACATCAAGTTATGATCGGGTACGATAACATTTGTTTTATATTAAATTCGAGATTAATAGAAAGCAAATTTTTTCAAATTAAATCGGATTGGTAGATATTTTTATCAAAATTATATAATTTGTATCTGTAATTTGCAATGCACGAGAGAGAGAGAGAGAGAGAGAGAGAGAGAGAGAGGGAGAGAGAGATATTTCAA
>NW_017305963.1:553-897 GCF_001594115.1 Trachymyrmex septentrionalis
AAAACTTAATATGTTTCTAAATTTGCATCCCTAAATTTGAAACTCTATTTCTAGCACGGATGCTTTAATTCAGGATACAATAAGGAGCAGTTTTAAAGAATGCACCGTTATCTATAACCATAACGATTGCACATCGTTTGAATACGATTATAGATAGGATCATTGTGATGGAGAACGGTTCTATCGTGGTAGGTTTTTCCGTTTTAACAATTAAAGTGTGAATGGGTTAAGAAGAATATTGATTTTGTAAAACAAAAAATTAAGAGATATAATTTTCTATGTAACTATCTAAAAAGTGTTTGTTTATAATAATTTTTATTAATAGCATGATCAGTTCAATTTCT
>NW_017305964.1:0-341 GCF_001594115.1 Trachymyrmex septentrionalis
GACGTGTTATTAGAGAGATTTAATGCATTCCATCCGCGCCTACAGTTTACCGTAGAGAGAGGCGGAAAAACGATCAATTTCTTGGACGTCACTGTGTCTGTCAACAATAATCGCTTTAATTTCGATTGGTACCGTAAGCCAACGTTTTCAGGTAGATTTTTAAACTTCCACTCTAATCATCCATTGACGCAGAAAAAAGGCACCATCTTTTCATTAGTCGACAGAGCCTTTTTATTATCTGACGTTAGGTTTCACACAAAAAAAAATTTAACCTCCATCATTGACATTTTAACATACTTCTGAATGACTACCCACTAGACTTTATTTTTGACTCCATCAAT
>NW_017305965.1:0-262 GCF_001594115.1 Trachymyrmex septentrionalis
AATTTAATATATTAGCACATAATAACTAAGAAATGATGCTTATACCAGTCGAAGTTGTATCTTGAGTGCTTCAAATAATTTCATATGAATTTATAACATATTTATTATATACCATATTTCTCAAATTGCGCGCCGAATTAATTCTTCAGACTTATAACGTTTTTCACTTGCAGAGCTGTTGCGTATTCAGTGCACTTTGAAGTCGTTGTATACAAATCGACACGATTTGCTCACTTTATACATTTTTTTAATTAAAAAAAAA
>NW_017305965.1:362-623 GCF_001594115.1 Trachymyrmex septentrionalis
TATACATTTTTTTAATTAAAAAAAAAATGGAACTTGAATTAAATTTTGTATAACATTAAATTCCCTTCAAAATGATCTATTATTTTTTTAAATTATACCCATAGACTTCTAGCATTTACCCAAATTGAACTCATAATAGGGGCCTTTCCTCTATACATATATTAGTATGTTATTATTCATATATTACATAGTTTTAGATATTTAACTGTAAACGTACATTAATATTCACTTACATTGCACATTTCTTAGAAAATAAAAATT
>NW_017305965.1:723-972 GCF_001594115.1 Trachymyrmex septentrionalis
GGGGCCTTTCCTCTATACATATATTAGTATGTTATTATTCATATATTACATAGTTTTAGATATTTAACTGTAAAGGTACATTAATATTCACTTACATTGCACATTTCTTAGAAAATAAAAATTAATTAATTAATTATTGTAATATGTAGACATTGTGAAAGCTCCTTGAATGACAATCTGGCTTTACGTGTGTGTATGTATTTACATGTGAGTCTTGGAATAACGCAAATGATCTTTTTGAGTTAAAAG
>NW_017305966.1:0-245 GCF_001594115.1 Trachymyrmex septentrionalis
ACTTTATTTTCGAAAGCCCTAAATCTTTTCTCGTCTTGTAACGTAAGTGACCACGCTTCGCTGCCATAAAGGACTACCGGTAAAATAATCGTTCTGTAAATTCTAATTTTTAAGCGCCTAGACAATATCCGCGAACCGAGTAGTTTCTTAACCGAATAGAAGCACGCATTCCCCAAATTAATTCTTCTCTTGAGTCTCTAAGCTCTTCTCTTATTTCATTAGTTTGGTTTAAAATCGATCCTAAA
>NW_017305967.1:0-887 GCF_001594115.1 Trachymyrmex septentrionalis
AATAATAATAATAATGATGGTGATGGCTTCATTGAAATATAGAGAAGTACAGATTATAATGATACAAGACGATACAAAAAAGGTGTAACGGACGGCCCCTCAACACTTATAATTAAGTCTTATAATTTTGCGCGCGCGTGTCCACACACATACACACAATTTATAATTTTACAATATGTTTTTTTAAGTATCATATTTAATATCTGCTAAAACAGTCATGGTTATTAGTATTTACGACGTTTATAGAGATCCTAATTTCTGGCCGAAGAGGTATTTGATTCGGATAGATTTTTGCCTAAGAACATCCAAAATTGTCATCCTTGTTCGTTCCATTTAGTGTTGGACCACGCAATTGCATTGATATAAATAATAATTCTTTTGTACTCTTTTATAAAATTGCGACACATATTAAATTTTAGGTCATCGATTTGCTATGCTAAAAATGAAGCATTTATAGCTTCTTTGATATATAACTTTTGCTTGGAGCCTATTAATCATTTAAAGAATCTTAGGCTACAAGCTAATTATTATTTTATCCTACTCTAATTCGTATAGGATTTGTTCCTGTCAGCAAAATTAATGTAAGTATTTAAATCAAATGTCGATTTAAACGTTAAAAAGACATAAAATATGACGTATATTACATACGAGATGGCAAAGTAATTGTTACTGTCATAATAAAGTTACAATTAGATTTACTTTTCTCAGTAACTGCAACTTAATTATATTTTTATATCTAATATCTGATTAATGTTTTTTTTTAATAATTAGTTTTATAATTACTGTGTACATTTCAAACTTATTATGTGTTATTATAAATATATATCAGCAAAATAAAATATTCAATGAACAATAAGTGATTATTTGCGCTAGAAATATGTGTATCT
>NW_017305967.1:987-4061 GCF_001594115.1 Trachymyrmex septentrionalis
ATTGTTACTGACATGCGCGCTCACTAATCTACTGCACGTGTGACAGATAATCATACGAACGTAAGTATGTAATTGACGCACACATAATATATGTAAAAAAATGCTTATTATTTCAAAAACTACTGCTTAAAATAAAAATAAAATAACATCTATAAAAAAAACTCTTTTACTTAATTTTTCGAGAACTTTCATGTTATAGTATTTTCACAAATTTTGAATACAGTTGACAACTAAAATTGCAATATCAAGAAAGACATGAGATATATCAAATTAATATATACATGGCAAATTATTTATAATACATAGTATGTCTTGAATACGTAATTTTGAATGCCCTTATTTATGCAATTTATTGTGAGTGTTTTCTGATACTAATACAATAATATTGAAACAATTTTTTATATAAAATGTATTATACTATGTAAAATTTGAACCGACCCTGCAGAATTGAAAGAAAAAATAAAAAAAGATGAGAAGAGAAAGAGAGAGAGAGAGAGAGAGAGAGAGAGAGAGAGAGACAGAAATTTTGTAGATTGTTATATTTAAAGAGATTGTAAGGTAAATGTAATAAGTATGTTAAGAATTACTTGAAATAATTACAGATTATTCTAAATTGCATTTAAAAGTAATACAAAAAAATTAGAGACAATTGATCATCTGGATCAAAGATATTTCAATAAAAAGTAATATTTGTCAAATTTGTACTCTAATAGAAATATATGAAAATATATTATAAAATAACGATAAAAATCTCAAATTTTTTATATAAGTATTTTACTTATATAAAAATTCGAAAATATTTATGTAAAGAGTTATATGGAGATGTAGACATTAATCGTTGAATAAATAAATAAAATATTTATTTGTTATAAACTAATTAAATCTCAATGAAACTTTGCATAAGTCATTTTTAGTATTTAGAATATTTATATAAAAAAATTAAGATCTTTGTTATTATTAAAAAAAATTTTTGTTTATAAAATAATAAAACTAATATCAAATAAAATAAATAATCTATAAAAATGTGTTGCTCAATAAAAACAGAATGTTACACACGAACACAACTTTCACATGTATGTAATTTGTTTAAAGCGCAAATATATTAATATATGTGTTTTATGCTCTTACAACCTCCTTAAGTAAATATTGCATATTTATTCTACATTGATGTTTTAATTTTGTTCGGTCTTGCATCATTCTTTAATCATGTAAAAAATTATAGTACACATAATTACCAAAAACGATACAGCTTATACATATAATTACTACAAACAGACATTATTATTGTCAACATTGTTCGATTGGTTTAAACGGATAAATAGTTATACGGCAGCATTAATCGGAAAGTTTTATTGTGGCACTCTTTTTAGTAATAAAAAAACATTTGCAGTAATACTTATAATATACATTTGAAATAAGCTTTTAATTTTAATTTAATTTAAAATAATTTAAAAAAACTGGTTAACAAAAATTAATTAAAATTTTCTTTGGGATTTCTGTGTATGTTATATATGTACATATTTTCTATTAAAGTACATTGAACTCGTTTAAAATATTATGTGCATTATGGAAAAAATACATGACTTATCAATCACATACTGACCACTAGATTATCTGATTATTGGAAACACATTGCAATTTTTAGGTTCACGAAGTAAGTTAAAAGTTTTTATACTTCATATAAATTAATGTTCACTTTTGCACACATATATGCAAATTTAATGTGTGCAAATATTTCACTCTAACATGTAAATATTATTGCATGTTAATTATTTTAAGAATTATTTGAATTTACCAATTCACTTTCCTTTTTCAATTTGCAATATTTAATTATCAAATATAAAAATTATTTAACAAATGGTGAAATACATTAAACATAATAAAGCCAATTATATACATATATGTCGATCAATATTTATTACAATCTCGTAGATTTTTACAGAGTATTTGATAAGTAATGATAATACTCTAGGGATAGAGCGAACTAAACTAAGTCAAAAAGTCCTGTACCATTTTACAATTGTCGCAATGATATAGTATATTAACGAGTTATTAATTTATGAAAAGCCAAATTCGTCCAGCCCACCGCCAAATGCAAGCGCGCGACAAGATAGTATTAGAGAGCCACAAAGGTAGAGAGTGGCAAACTACATCACGTGACCGTCTCCTCTGATTGGACGCGATCATTCACGTGATGCAATTTGTCACTCTCTCCCTTTGTGGCTTTCTAGATAGTACCCGCCTTGCGCGGCAAAGCGCGCAGCCGCGCCAGCGCGTCTATCTAGAGAGATCGTACCTCAAAGAGAGGTGTACCTCAAAGAGAGAGAGTGGCAAATTGCATCACGTGAATGATCGCGTCCAATCAGAGGAGACGGGTCATGTGATGTAGTTTGCCACTCTCTACCTTTGTGGCTCTCTAATACTATCTTGTCGCGCGCTTGCATTTGGCGGTGGGCCGAATTTGGCTATTTTCATAAATTAATAACTCGTTAACCATTGCGACAATTAAAATGTAAAATGGTACAGGACTTTTCGACTCAGTTTAGTTCGCTCTATCCCTAGAGTTTTATCATTACTCGGATTTGGCGTTATTATCTTTATATTAATTATCCTCGGATTTATCTTAGGCTATAAGTATTGTTTCTCGAAATAATATGCACATTTTGTTCAAAACACATTTACGAATTATATTCGCAGACAAAAGCTACACCGAAAATGTTTAAATCGCGAAATAAAACGAGGATCGAAACGCCGCCGTCATGTCTTACGCGACATTGAATGATGATACGCATAATATCATGTATGAGAACGTTCCCGAGGATAGTCTTTAGGATAATCCGTACAGTCTAGGTGAGAGGGGAGGGGGAGGGGGGGGCAACGCGTACAGATAAATCACAACTGTGCAAAACAATTTAAAGAGACGCACCAATTCGATTCATACACTACAGAGAAAAATATGTAATAGTATATGAAAAATAGGTATATAAAAATATAATAATATATAGAAATATATATAGAATTATGATTTTTTGATAAAAATTAATACTTTTATCTCTAATTGTGTATAAATATTT
>NW_017305967.1:4161-5337 GCF_001594115.1 Trachymyrmex septentrionalis
ACTATTATAATACCATAATATTTATTTATGTTTTTATATATATCAATAAAATAACTTAAGAAAAATTTTATAAAATTCGTTGGCGAATTAAAATGTAAAGATTTCTATAAATTTAACTTTAATTGTAAATTTACTTTCGCCAATTGTTTATAATTACTGTATAAAAAAAATGTTATTTGTAAATTATTTTATTTATGACTTTAGGTATATATTTATATAAAGGTGTATCTATATAAAGAGATACATCTTTAACAATGAATCCCCTAAAATTATTCATTATAATTGTTATAATTTTACATGTAATTTTTTTACAGGGTAAATTCCATTATCCCATTCATGTTCAAATCTGTGATGTTAAATAATAACTTTATGAAATCAACTAGAAGACTTTACTTTCTAAAGAGGACACTGAATTCGATTCTCAAAATTCTAAAATTTAAATTTCAAAAAAAGTAATCTGATTATTATGCAACAATTAGTTTTAGAAGATTCTTAGTATTTCTGAGTTTGAATATAGCATAAAAATATCAAATTTTTAAAAAGACAGTAATCTCCATGAAGGAAGCTTTAATGTTGTTAAGCTTTAATATGTAATATTCAAAATCAGAGAGAGAGTTTGAAAGTTAGTTTGGAAATTAGTATCTATTCAAAGCAAAATTAGAAACTTGATGTTACTCCGGAATTAATAATTTCTTAAACCCGAGTTTCATGATAATCAAAATTTTATGAAAATCAAATTACTTTTTTGAAATTCCGTTCGTCATACTAAATTTACTATTTTTTAATTTTTACCTCAATTTGAATAAATTTATTTAAAGCTTTATCAAATTATCCTTTATTAGGCCAAACTTCATAAAAATTTAGCAAGTAATTTACGAAATAAAAGAGTAACTCCAAATGGAATCGTCGGTCCAATCAAAGAGTTAATTACTTAAAACTATTTTAAAATATACTATAGAAAGTGAATCGAAAATTTATTAAGATGTATAATGTATACACACGGAAAAAAAACGGCTACGTTTGTCACGACCAAAAGTCGCCTATCAATACATTTTTTGGTTATAAGAACTGTAGTATGATTGTGATAACTGTAAGATTGGCATATCTTAACGAATATAACTGTAAAGAGGAATACATTTATCTTACGATTATCACAATCAGATAGATATATTGATA
>NW_017305967.1:11136-28406 GCF_001594115.1 Trachymyrmex septentrionalis
TTTTTTTTTGTGCTGTCTGATTAACGCATCTCACATTTTTTATTCCAGCGTATATTTGGTATTTCGACTTCTTTTCTCACTTACACGATTCCGACGACTAACGGTGAGATTTTTTTTCTGAAAGAGATCTTCCATCTAACTTGATCGTCTCATAAGCAGTTTCCTTTTTCTCGCCTCCTATTTTTCTCACAAAAGTATGTGATGATGACGCATTCAAAAATCTATTTATATAATGCAAATATATAGAAAGTTGAAGATTCAAATCTCGGAATTATGAAGATACCGATGACGATGAGTGACTTACAACTGTGAGAGAATAAACACACGTAATCGCTATGAATAGTTCAGAAAAATATCAATTCAATGGAAACTTGATGCTAAAAATAAGAGTCAATTTACTCAATAATTAACGTTAATAGAAAAACATGAAAAACATGCTTTAGAGTATAATAAAGCTTGTAATCGATTTTTTAAAGCTAAGAAAATTAATTTTTATTCTATTTTCTTGATTTTGTATGAAAATGCAGAAATATTAGTATATTGTTGTTCAATTTTTCAATTATGCTACAACTGTGTTTTATGAACTAAAGCGTGCGTTTATTTCAACCGCGTGGATTTAAATTTTGATTCCATTTAACATAACTGTAGCTTTTAATTATATATAATTTTAATCTCATAAATAATTAACAAATTATGCTTTTGGCGAAAACTTTTTCGCGCGATCGAATTTGTTCCTTTATTTAAATCAAAGTAAATAAATATATTTGGCATATCTTTGAAGGAAAAAAGACATTATATTTATTTTATTATTCTGCATGACTGCAGATAATATTGAAGAACAGCTATATAAAGTTTGGTTTCCCTCTATCTCGATTTACATCATAAAATAAAAGATTAGGAATCCCGAAAACGTCAGAATTTCCAGAACAGTGAAACTGCCTGCATTTGCCAATCGCATTTATCGCAATGCATACACTAAAAAAATATATTCTGTTTAATAAATCATTTGTTTAAACAATAAAAACTAAATCTTTATCAAATACAAAAGTATACAATATTTATTTGATACAAGAATTATTAATTTGATGTAACATTCATTTTTTTACTGAGTAAATATTTATTTGATACTATTTAAATAAATATTTGTTTTAATTTAGTATATATTTTTCTCAGTGTAAAAATAATCATGTTTTCATCGATGTCATCTCCTGCTTTCGTTGTATTATTTATGTCTTTTAGCTAAATCCGACGACTTTCCAGAGAATAATGATCGCAATCCTATTACTAGTTCACCATTGAACAAAAATACGTCGGGTTAAAGCGAAGGACATAGTATCATTTTGCTCTCGTTGAAGATCGTATTTTAATCAAATTGTAATTATTACCATTCCAGATAAAGCGGCCGGCAAAAAATTACTTAAAGATGCGCCATAATTTTTACAATGGTGGACTTACCTGCTCCACTGGATTGGTATCTTTGACTTGTCTACTACTTGTCCTTTCACTATCGACATCGATCATCGCTGGTACGTTCTTTATTTTTTTTCCAGCATTTTATTATTTATTCTTATAAGGAAACATGAAGTCCTCTTTCGATTTTGATAACTTTTTAATATGTTGTTCTCCAGACCAAAATAAGGGACACATATTTTTTTATAAGAGCTTAATCGCACATTCAAAGCCGCAATATACCTTTAAAAAAATTAATTATTGTCTTTTAATGTGAATATGTATTCCTCTTAATATTACATTACAATAAAAAATATAAGAAATATTGATTTCCCCAAAAACAGATAAACTGTGCCGCTCGTGGATGCACTTTGAATCTTTGATATTTGACCTCTCATATCTTCTCTGTAAAAGTAAATTATCACTGACTTCAGTACTACACTTATAATGATATATATATGAATATTTACTGTTTTTCAATAATACACTGATTCATTTTTAAAAATTATGGTTCCTACAGATTGAATTTGCAGAAAATTGTAACCTCTAAAAGTGAATCAGCGTATTATTACTTGAAAAACAGTTAATATACAGCTGATGATTACATAAGTGTAGCACTGAAGTCAGTAATAATACACTGATTAACTTTTAGAAAGTTGAAATTATGATTTTATGACGTATTTAAGTAAATACAATACTTTTCTCATTATGTGCAATGACAATTTCTGTAATTATTATACATACCCGTTCTTGTTTGATTCTCCGATAGATGTAATCATAGCATAAATACGTATATTTTATACTAAAAATCCATTGCGCACTAATTATCGCGCCGTTTTACCCTTTTAATGATTTCTTTATTATTCTAATTTCTCGTATTAAATCATTATTTCATACAAAAAACTATTGGGATTTACAAATCATATGATTTGCAGCACCGCTTGAGCACGAGATACCCGACCTCACGGTGTCTAACAACAATGCGTTCATGGAACGTAGATGTCCGCTTTTGAAGTGTAGGACAAATTGCCCCTTGGGATTTGAAGTATGTATCCATTATAACTGTACATCCACTTTATTAATTTTATTATAACTATACATCCAATTTATATTTAGCATTTTTAACTTTTATTTAGCTTTACTTTCAATGTATAAATTTATATCATGACAGAATGATGATAAAACAGATATGTTTTCAAAAAAATGTAATTTTAAAAAAACTCTTTTTATTTTATAATTTTTAAAATTTTTGTAGATAATAAGCAAAACTTGACCAAATATAAAAATAGATTATTATGTCATCACAAAAATAAAAAAAAAATCGATAAACTTTAAGGTCACCGTTTTATCTCTCTTTAATTCTTTTGCTTTTTTCATACCTTTTTATGCTCTTTTTCTTTTTATATTTTATGTTTTGTTATTCCTATTATCTATATTTCGAAAATGATAAAACATTTTCTTTTCAATTTTTTAAACAATTCAATTTCATAAGTCACTGTATAATATCGATTTATGACATTTTAATTCTAGTTTAATTTATTTATATGGCTATAAATATTCGAAGATATATAAAGATACAAAAAAGAGTTAGTGTATTTTTAAATAAAATTTTGATATGGATTTTTTCTTCATATAGAAGAGGTTTGTGATGTGTGCGATCTCATGAAAATCTTTTCAAATGCTGTTACTGAAAGAATCAACGTTCTCGATAGGTCAATCAGGCGGGCTGTCGAACATGCACGTGCAAAAATTAAGTCGCATGTCGCGAAGGTGAGACATGTGAATTAGTCGCCGTGAATTGTTTCGCCATGTCCCCGAGATACAGCCATGTGTAAGAAGAATAGATCAACAATCTAATCTGTAAATAAACTGCTGCTGCTGTAAATGAAATAAATGCCTTTAACGGTCTAGCTGGATCTTAAGTGCTTGTATAATTCTGTAAATTCATTTACTACGTTTGTAATCCCCTTAATTAACTGTGCGCCGAAATAATTCTTCAGTCTTGAAATGCAAACTCTACTGAACTACCGCAATAATATCACCAGTTAAATTGATTAGCAATTAATTTTTTTAACAAATCGATGTTCTTACGCATCTTAAGACAATCTTAATAATGCTGAATGACATATTAAAATCTGAAAATAATAATAAATAAAAACAGTAAATGACATATTAAAATGTGTAAATCAATCAGATAAATCAATGTATTCGTCTGAAAGGTGCTATATTGCTATAGAAAATACAAACTATAATGATAAAAAATACGACGTAATAATACTTACAAAATATAAATTTCGAAACTATATTACAATAATTTATATATAATTCTTATATTACAGATTTTATATTATATTTAAGACTGCTACGTTCGGGAAGCGCTATCTATCAAAGTTGTTATCATGATGAAAGAAAACTTCTTACATCATGAGCCATTATGTTATTTTACTTCTTGTTATGTTCGAAAAACACTCCCTCAAGTCCTTATTTTATGTTATTAGACATAAAATAAACATCTAATTATACGTTTAAATACGTTATAACGATAAAGATAGTTATTAAGTAATCATTTATCAACACTATTACTAAAAAAGTAGCGTTTATGTATAATGATATTACTTAATGTTCTGCGACTTCGAGCGTTTTTGACTTTAAATGAGATAAGAAAACCTAAAAATAAAAAAAACTTAGGCTTTTTTATGAAACTCTAACTCTATAAAAAGGAAACCCACGGACTGCAACAGTAGTTTTCCGAGTTCTTCACGAGCAAAGAATTATAGAAAGTGAAGTAAGTATCTAGTACAGTTATAAAAATCATTACATGACAATGGGCAAATAAATTTCTATTTCTGAAATAATAACTTTCGCAGTATGTGTTCGTCTACATAGCTGCTGAAAAATATCAAAAAGCTGTAAACGGCCGTAAGCCGCTTTTAATAGAAATAAAGTTTCGTATTTTCTACATCTCATTTCACATTATAAAATGAAAGGTTGAGAATCTCAAGAAGAATTTCTGGAATAAAATAGCCTTTTGCGTTAGTTAATCGCGTTATCGTAATGCATAGAAATTTTATCTTTAGCGACGCCATATTTCTTTCATTGTATTACATATTCATGTCTGATCCTGGCTATATCTTAAATTCGACTCTTTAGAAAACGTAACATTTTAATTTCATCGAGAAGAAAAATGAATCTCGTTAAAGTGAAGGAAGATTCGTTCTGTTGTCGTTGAAAATATATTTTAATTAAGAAGCAATTGTTACTATTCCAGATAGATAATAGCAATTAGCTAAAAAATTACTTAATTCGATGAAGATACGCCGTGATTCCTCCAACAATGGACTTTCCTGCCTCGTTATATGGATGTCGTTGACCTGTCTACTGTTGATCTTTTCGCTATTAACAACGATCACTGCTAGTACGTCCTCTATTTTTCTATTTTTTTCAGTGTTTTATTATTTACTCTTTACTTGACTCCTTTCCGTTCAATGTGCATGCAAATACAAAGAAGCAAAGAAAATAAAATTGCGATAAAATATATTTCGAAAGTGAATAGACATTTTCATTGTACATTTTGATTTACGCAACACTGGATTTAATTAGAACTTGTGAATATTAGACCGCACAACGTAATCGTTCTAAAAAATGGTTTAAAAAAAGATTAAAATATTCACTTCTACTTTATAAGTGCTCGCGTTCAAATTAGAAACTATCTTTTCTTTGCAATTAAATTAAAGACTATCTTCTCTTTAAAATCACTCTAATAAGTACAAAACTATTTTGTAGAAAACTGTAGTTTCTATTAGTTTTTTACTCGCGACTGTTCCAAATTTCTCTATCTTCTTTTAATATTCCTGCAAATTTCATCAAAATCAGTAAAGAACAAAACATGGCTTCTCTTAGTTATTTCATTTTAATAATAAAATTTCATGTTGTAAGAATTCTCTCTGATGCATTATTCTTTATTCTATTATTTTGTGTCGACATCATGAAAGCTTTACATCATAATCTTATTTCTTGATTCGGATTGATTTTGTCAGCCTAACAACTAGTAAATAAAAGATATTTTAATTTTCTGATATAATCATGAAATAATATATTTGTACATTTAAAATTACGCACAAAGTCGTTATATCTTTAATCACCTTCTAATTATTCTTTATTATTTTAATGTCTCGCGTTAACTCTGTTAATATAAAAAAAACCGAATTCTATTTGGATTTATAAAATGAATAATTTGCAGAGCCGACCATCAATGAGATTGGCACCAAAGTAAGGATGCCATCAACGTAATATGTTCATCAACATATGTGTCTTACCCTACCCCTAGAGATTCGAGGTATATCTCCACTATATACAACTATACATGTACTTCATATTTAATGTAAACTTAAAACTATCAGTACCTGTTGAAAATGGTCAAAAAACGAGTAAGACAAGAGAGGGATAAGTAAAATGGATAAAATGAATTGCTAATTTTATTAAACTAATAACAGATAAGGAGTCGATACTAAACTCATTAAAGGGTTTTGATCATAATAAAGATTTTTGTAATTTGATCTCAATTTGTCTACATAAAATGGATAATATACAATAATAAGAAATTTACATTTTAGACATACTTATATGTAATTTTATGATGTCTGTAAGAAATGATATAATTATATGACTACGGGTAAGATGACATATTATTCGTACATGTAGATTATATTTGTTACCGCATCACATTATAAATATGACTGCATCAAATTAGTTCTTTAATATTGATTATGTATGTAAATTACAGTAAAGATGACCTTCTTGACACCTCCACCTAGAGAAAATAATGTGAGCAAAATACATCTCTCTTGAAACCGTTTCACTTTCATCTGAAATTTTTTATTAGTAATATTGGAAAAAATTAACTGGATTGATTAAAATGGGAACCTTGTATAGAAATGTAAAAGTCATGCATTTTTAAATAGAAATTTAAACTAAATATAAATTTTTTCTTTACATGCAATAATCTTAATTTATGTCACGTGAAAATCTTTTCAATTATTCTTATTAAAAGATCTAATATTTTACGTTAGATTGATCCGGTCACCTACTGTCCCATATGCTCGTGCTGGATTCTCTGTTTCTGTCCGGAAAGCCAGATCTGCGAGCCATGAATTCTTGCTCTATACCGCCATGTCTCCGTAGTATCACATGTGTAAACGTCACGTCTTCATCAACAGTTTGTACGCGAATCCTTGCAGATCATCGCTTCACCACGACTATTTCTTTGCAACACGCCAAAATCCTTATTTACTTTATGTATCATTAGACATCTAAATATACGTTTACTATATCGATAAAGATTATCAAATTATCTACTAACATTATTGCCATTAAAACGCATCGTAGTAATCATTTACATAACGATACTACGCGTATTGTTTCATGACTCATTCTCCACATGTATCGTTTAAGACAAGACAAGAAAATAAAAAAAACTTTAAAATAAAAAAAGAGAGGGAAATTCTAATTCTATAAAAAGGAAACCTTCTGACTGCAGCAACAGTTTCTCGAGTTCCTCACAAGCAAAACATAGTGTACGTTTAACAGACTTAAGAAAGTGAAGTAAGTAGTTTAGTAAAAAAAAACTATTGTATAACAATTGGCAAATAAATTCTTCTTTTGAAAATAATAACTTTCGCGAATCTTACAATTCACGAAAAATGTAAGACAATTCGACGCACAATATCTGTTCTTTTTTTTCGTACTGGCGCATCGCACTTTTTAATTTCGACATGCATTTAGCGTGATTTTGATTTTTTTTTTCATTAGAGTAATTCCAGCAACGTATGTCGAGATTCTTCTCTTGGAGAAAATCTTTCATCTGCTCTTCTTCTCGTAAACTTCCTATTTCTCTTTTCTTTTTTCTCACGAAAGTATAAGACGATGACACCTTCGGAATACGATGCGCCACGATAATAAAAAGTTAAAGGTTAAGATTAGGAAATGCTAAAGATAAAGAATGACTCACTACCGTCGGAGATTGAGCAGACGCACGCAATTACTTATATGAAACATTGGGAAAAATATCACTGAGTAAAAATGGTGCTGGAATTAAATCTCTTGATAACCAATGCCATAATAAAAATGTGAATTATACTTTATGAGCATAATGAAGCTCGTTATCATTTATCAGCCTTTTCAAGTGCCTTCATTCAACAATAATTAATTCCATTCAACATATTACATTCATTTGAATAATGTTTCAAATTTATCTCATATCACTCTGCACATAATTTTGTTATATCATTTACTCAAATACTTAAACATGGTAGAATGGTTTCATGCTGCAGAAGGACTAATAATTATTAGTTACCTGACTATGATAGTCTTTTTCTTTTACTTATATCCTTAGGATTAAAATAATGCTATTAGTTTTTAATTAATAACACGCGTTTTTAGCAGTATGTATTTATGTACACAAATGCGGAAAAAATCGAATAGTAACTCATATGCAGCTATAAGCCACTTCGAATAGAAATAAATTTCGTATTCTCTCCATCACATTTCATGTCATAAAATAAAAGATTGAGAATCTCAAGAACATCGGAATTTCCGGAATAAAGTAATCTTCTGTGTTTGTCAACCGCGTTTATTACAATGCCTAGAGTCACGTCTCCGTCGACGCCATATCTCACTTTCGTTGCATTATTCATGTCTCCTAACTACGTCCTAAATTCAAGGACTTTTCAGAGAATGTGATATAACGTATCGCTAATTTCACTATTGAGAAGAAGAATTCGTCCCATTAAAACAAAGGATAGAGTTTCATTCTATTCTCGCTGGAGTTTGTGTTTTAATCATGACGTAATTATCACTATTCCAGGTAATAGTGTGTGATCGATTCAAAAATTATTTAATGCAATGAAGATGCGCCGTGATTTCTACAACAGTGGATTTACCTGCGCCGTTGTGTGGCTGTCGCTGGCTTGTCTGCTGTTCATCCTCTCGCTAGCAACAATGATCACCGCCAGTACGTTCTCTATTCTTCTATTTTATTCAGCGTTTCATTATCTACTCTTTGTTAATTGAATGCCCATCCAATGTGCACGCAAACATAAAGCTTAACAAGCAGATAAAACAATCGCTATAAAATAATTTTTAAAAATGAAGTCATTTTTATTGTGCATTTTGATTTGAGCAACACCAGATTTAAATAGAACTTTTAAATACCTGCACGGGACCGCTTTTGCTCTGAAAATTAAAGTGAAAAGTTTACTCTTTGCTAACAAATGTCTGTGTTCAAATTAAAGTAACAACTTGTCTTTCTATTTACACTAATTCTTTCCAATATATTAATGACAAAACCTTATAAAAAGCAATCATTACTTTATCAGAATTAAATTATTAACTTTCATATATTCTTTTGTTTTAATAAACTTTCATTCGTTATATATTCTATGTTTTCTTCTTTGAGTTACTCGGAAGTATTCGCTTACGTTTTGAAACGCTATCACATGTTAGATACATATAATAAGTATGATAAAACGACAATTAAGCTAATACGTAGAATACCGAGAAGTCGATATCCGTCGACTGAAGCTACTTTTATTATCATTGTCATTATCCTACGCTTTTGTCAGAAAGTGTTCAAAAACTCGGTTTTTTATATAACTGAGAAAGCAATATATACTAAATTTTATTTTTTATACAAATAGAAAAACATACTTGATTTACGTTTAAAAATCTTTTTTTTTCTTGTGTCAATTTATATTGCAAGAGAATAAGGAAATAAATAGAAAAGCTGCATTAAAAATTTATTCGGTAACGCATCTTCAACTTAGCGTTCCTATCTTTTATAAATATATTGTATTATAATTGATACAAGAAAAAAGAATTTTAAACATAAATCATATATGTTATTCTTTAATTTGCACAAAAAAGCCTGCAATGATTGTGTTTTCCTTTCTCCATATAATACAAAAAGAAATAAGAACGTGAAAAAACTTTCATAATTTTTTAAAAAATTTTATCATTAAATAAGACATAGCCTCTCTCTTGCCGGTTATTTTATTTTAATGACAAGCTTTCATCATAACAACTGACGCAACAATTTATTCTTCATTATGTTATTTTCTTCTATAAAGGCGCTCTCTCTCTTTTCTTCTATAAAGGTGCTCTCCCTGTCTCTCTCTCTCTCTCTCTCTCTCTCTCTCTCTCTCTCTCTCAGATGATTTGACAAATATATCTCAACATGAGCAAATATCATATACATACATGACGTACGTAATTATTCATACTGAATATATTGATCAATATTTAGCAAATATTTGCGAAGTTGACCTATACGTTGATCATACCGTCTGGAGGCGCCTTAAGTATTGTATCTACTCGTAAATCATCAAAACTTTATATTGTGATTTTGTCTTTTGGTTTGAATTGATTATGTCAGTTTAACTAATAAATATAAAAGGCACTTTTTAATTAAAAGAGATTCAAAAAATGTTTCCTATAATATATACCGAAAGCATAAAAATACGGAATAATTATCAGATATCACTTAAGACAGCTTGAAATGAAATCCAAATTTTCATTTTATTCAATTTTTCAATATATTTGTATAATCATAAAGTAAATATATTAATATAATAAAAATTTGTATAATCATAAAATAAATATGTTAATCGTCTTTTAATTATTCTTTCATTATTTTAATGTCTCGCTTTTGTTATGTTTATACGAAAACAAAGTTCCATTATTTACGAATTAATTTATGATGGCAGAGCCGACCATCAATGAGATTGACATGACTAGCAATGCTACAAACGAAACGTACCCACCTATCATGTGTCCCGGCATAATGGCATGCCGCTGGGGATTCAGGCACAAAGTATGTATATATCTACTATAAGTAAAACTATACATCTACTTTAGACTTAGCATATTTAATATAAATTTATAATTATTATTATTGAAAATATGTAATCATAAATAGGATAAAAAGAGAATAAAATGTGAGAGTAAGATAACGAATTACTAATGCTTCTAACCTAATAACAGATATTGGATCAAATGAAATCATTTTTACATAAAATAATCTTGATTTGTTATGTGTTTTACGTAAAAATTTTAAATGAAAATACTGTTATTGAAAAATTCAACGTTTTCGATAGATCGATGAGGTCACCGGCTGTCAAACGTGCTGGGATCCCTGTTCCAACGTTGAATGTCCAGAAAACAAGACATGCGTGCTACAAATGCGGTGTTTTACAACACCGTGTCCCGCGTTAACTACCTGCGTGAATATCACATTAATTTTTTAATCTGCAGGCGAATCCTTGCAGATCATCAATTCGCAACGACTATTTACAATGTGCCAGGTAAAACAATTTGTCCGTTGATGTAGCTGTCTGGTATAGAGTATCTTCAATAAGAGTTAGGATACCTTATATCAATTTATTTGTAAACAGAATATTTGTGTTAAACAGAATATAATAAATAAAAAATAATTAAATAAATTATATATAATAATTAACTCTTACACACATTAGTTTTTTTTTACACACATTTAATACACACGTTTGGTCATTCGTGTCTTGGCTTAATCATCATTTTTACAAGTATATATAAATTATCAAACAATTGTTACATATATTTTGACATCTTTAGAAAATATTTGTGCAGTTATATATTTATAACAAAACGTAGATAAATTGTTGTATCTAAATATAGTCAAGAAAATCAGAAAAATGCACTGTTTCATATAAAAATATAAAACTCTGAAACAAAAATGTTTAAAAGAAAAGTGATTCAGTATCTTAAAATTGACATTTCAAACTATAAGAAAAAAAATCGTTCAAATGTCAGCTGTCCAAAAAGTTTAATTATTAAGTAATCTAAAAATAATGTTTTTTTAATGTAGACAAATATAAATTGAAGATATATTGCATTTACATTTTAAAACAATGCATTTTATTATTGCTATTGTGTTAAAAAAAACTTGTAATTTATTAGGAAAATATTCTTTATAACATTACAGACAGTATGATATATAATATAAGACAACATTTAGAACAAGAGTCCCAAAAATCGCGTTTATTAAGAGATGATATATTTTAGGATTAAATTTTTTTTTCAATAATTCGCGAAATATTCTCGCAATACAATCGAGAATTAGTTAGTTTTAAAGAAAAAAAATTCTTTTAGTTACAGAAAATGTACACTCTGTACACATCTAAGGGTCATTTGTGACCAGAGGTAAACTTCGGAGTTCCAGTTAAAGGATACACAGAATTGAAGCCAGTAACGCACAAAACTTATTTTTTAGATGCCAAACTTTTTTTAGGAATAGAAAAGAGACCGATATTTAACAAGTTGCTCTTAATATTTCAAAAAACAAAAATAGGCAGGACACGAATGATCAAAGGTATGTATTAAATGTTAAAAATGATTAAATAAATTATATGTAATAATTAAAATTTGCTTTTTACTAAATTAATAAATAATCAACTTATTAATGTCAGTTGATTATTTAAAATCGAGCAAACGACGCTCACTTCATAGACGTTCGAACTTTCAACGAACCGCGAATATCCGACATAACTGTCCGAAAATCGCAATGTCCGAAAAAATATTAACGTGCATACCGATTTACGCTCCGCGACGACCACTCATTGTTGAACCCGGCACTCCCGACGCGTCCGAATCCGAGATACGTTTTTACGAAATTCGGAACACAACAACTTCACACCGATGCTCGAAGCTTTGACCTTCGACGCGTCAACTGCAACGGTCGGACGCGACGCAACAGGGCGGATTCAAATTGCGTGTGATCATCGCACGTACAAATTTATGCTGCGACAATTACTGCCAGATTCAACACTCCCGATGCACTAAATACCTGTTCAAGACGCTCGCGAAACATCGCAGCAACTTCACTCCGGTTCTAGAAGTTTCGACGCACCAACGGCTCGAGCAACGCCACACTGTTTGCAGGATTGATATCGTGAAATATAGATCGTTTGGCGGTCTCACGTACTAATTTATGCTTCATAATAATCCCTTCGATACTCCTAATAATACACTACAGGAAGTGAGGAAACAGTAAGATCGCGGCACTTCACTCCCGATGCTTCGAGCGAGCCAACGGTTCGCGATTTACAAGAATAGATTCGCACGCGTCGTTCCACGACAATCATTTATCACTAGATTTTATGTTTCCGACAATCCTGTAACTCATTCCTCACACGAGGCTCGTTCTGAACGGAAAAAGTACACACGAAACACGGAACGACACGAAACGCGTCAAGTATGTACTGGCGCGTGCCAGGCAGTGCCAGGCAGTGCCGAGTCGCCCAGCTAACTGACGAGGTGTGACGCGTACTAGACCTTGTGACGTCACGTGCGTCGTACGATAATCATGACCGTTAACATTTTCAAAAAATACGGCCGCTGTGTTTTCGCATCGTTAAGCCATACATTAATTAACTGTTACTATATTTCTATCGTCTTATTCTATGATTTATCTTACATATCAGGTAGATGGATGTGAACGACGTGTCGATCGTTCATTTATACTGTATATTCGAATCTGTTCAAACAGAACAAATTATGATATCAAAATGATTTTAAAATAACTCCAAAATGTTTATGATTATTAAAAGACATTTTTCAATTATTTCCGATTCGTTTTAATCCTTATAACACACGTTAGTTTTTGGCACCCTTAATACACACGTTCGGTCATTCGTGTTCTGGCTTAATTTTCATCACTTTTACAAGTATGTATAAATTATTAAACAATTTTTACATATAAATTGTTGATAAATTGTTGTAAATAAATATAGTTAAACATTTTAGTTTCAGAGTTTTACATTTTTATATGAAACAATGCCTTTTTCTCATTTCGTTAACTATCTACAATTTATTATAAATATATAACTGCATAAATACTTTCTAAAGATGTCAAAATATATGTAAAAATTATTTAATAATTTATATATACTTGAACATGTGTATTAAGGATGCCAAAAACTAGCATGTGTACTATAAGGATTAAAACAAATCGGAAATAATTGAAAAATGTCTTTTAATAATCATTTTGGAATTATTTTGAAATCATTTTAATATCATAACTTGTGCTTGAGCAGATTCGAATATACAGTATAAATGAAACGACACGTCGTTCATATCCACTACCTGATATGTAAGATAAACCGTAGAATAAGACGATAGAAATATAGTAACTGTTAATTAATGTATGGCTTAACGATGCGAAAACACCGCGGCCGTATTTTTTGAAAATGTTAACGGTCATGATTATCGTACGACGCGCACGTGACGTCACAAGGTCTAGTACGCGTCACACCTCGTCAGTTAGCTGAGCGACCCGGCACTGCTTGGCACGTCTCGATGCGTATTTGACGCGTTTCATGTCGTTCCGTGTTTCGCGTGTACTTTTTCCGTTCAGAACCAGCCTCGTGTGAGGAATGAATGTTATAGGATTGTCGGGAACAACGCGTGCGAATCTATTCTTGTTAATCGCGAACCATTGGCTCGCTCGAAGCATCGGGAGTGAAGTGCCGTGATCTTACTATTTCCTGACTTCCTGTAGTGTATTATTAGGAGTATCGAAAGATTATTATGGAGCACAAATTAGTACGTGAGACCGTCAAACGATCCGTATTTCACGATATCAATCCTGCAAGCCGTGTGGCGTTGCTCTGATCGAGCCGTTGGCCGTTGGTGCGTCGAAACTTCTAGAATCGGAGTGAAGTTGCTGCGATCTTTCGTGAGCGTCTTGAACAGGTATTTAGCGCATCGGGAGTGTTGAATCTGACAGTGAGTAATTGTCGTAGCATAAATTTGTACGTGCGATGGTCAAACGCAATTTGAATCCGCTCTGTTGCGTCGGACCGTTGCCGTTGGCGTGTCGAAGGTCAAAGCTTCGAGCATCGGTGTGAAGTTGTTGTCGTCTTTCGAATTTCGTAAAAACGTATCTGATTCGGACGCGGCGGGAGTGCGGGGTTCAACAATGAGTGGTCGTCGCGAAGCGTAAATCAGTATGCACGTTAATATTTTTTCGGACATTTGTGATTTTCAGACAGTTATGTCGGACATTCGTAGTTCGTCGAAAGTTCGAACGTCTATGAAGTGAGCATCGTTTGCTTGATTTTAAATAATCAACTAACGTTAATAAGTTGATTATTTATTAATTTAGTAAAAAGCAAATTTTAATTATATATAATTTATTTAATCATTTTTAACATTTAATACATATCTTTGGTCATTCGTGTCCTATGAGAGGAAGACTCACAATACAATATTATATGATATGTTATTTTAGAGTTAAATTCTTTTTTTTTAATAATTTGCGAAATATTTTCGCAATATAATCGAGAATTAGTGGAAAATAAAGAAAAAAAAATTTTTTTAGTTAAAAAAATGTGCACTCTATACACATGTTGGATCATTTGTGACCCAGAAATGAATTTCAGAGTTACGCCAGTTAAAGAATACGCACGAATCGAGGTCGGTAACGCATAAAATTTGTTCTCTAGATGCCAAACTTTTGTTTAGAAATAGAAAGAAGACCGGTATTTGACTAGGTACTCTTAGTATTTCAAAAAAAAGAAATGTGCAGGACACGAACGACCCAGACATATGTATTAATTAATTATAAGGATTACATATTTACTTCACACCATTCACGTTTGTTTATAAAAATATCTTCAATATCCCATAACTCCGAAACCGTTCAGATTCAAATTTATGTTAATTTTGACTAGTTTTTATATGCTAAAACTGTCGGATTTTATAGTTGGGATAATCTTATTATTGAAAAACAATTTCAGTCTTTATTAGCCTATATAAATATATGTAATTGAATACAATATAAATCTATAAATATAATAATCTATTTACAATTGTGTGGACGTATTAACATAATGACCTCGGGATTTTCAGACCCAGGACAATCTTGTGTTAATGATTCACACATCAAAGAGATAATGAAGACAAATATCAATGAAAATATAATAAAATCATTTCTCATACCTAGATCCTCGACGATCAAACAAATGTCCGTCGATAAATTCATTATTCGCGAATAAATGTTTCCGATTTCACAAAAGAATCGTTATTTTATGTCTTAAACTTTAAAAAAGTAGATTACATTTCCGAATCGTCTATATTTTGTCAAAATTGCTTAATAAATTTAAAAACGATTTATAAATTTACATTACGTGAATAATGTCGAACAAGTCTTTAATAGTTGTCTTTAGAATCTATATAATCATATGTATGAACACAGATCCAAGAATGTCGCATGCATTTGTTTGATCGTCAAGTCTGGATCGTAGTGATGAATCTCGTGGACAATAAATTAGGACGAAATATTGACAGATATAAATGACATTGTTTTGCCTATGATGTATACTATACCATGTATGACGTTATTTCGTTTCCAGGTTGCACTTATGATTTGTAAGCTTTTATTTATTAACCGTTAATAGTTAAAAACAAATTCAGTTCGTATATAAGATTATTAAACATATTCAAAGTTGTAAAGACATGTTCTTAATTATTTAATATTCTTAGCAAACATTTTCTTAAACTAAACATTTATACTGAGAAAATTGTTTTCTATACTTTTAATATATGTTTTTGCGAGAAATGATCCCCTTACCGATTATATTATACGTCTCATGTATAAAAAAAATGTTACATAAAAAGTATAAGAATTAAAGAATTATCGATTGTTATAATTTGAGTACACCTGGAAAAAGAAGTTTAAGAATCACTATCGTACAAGATGGAAATTATCTATGTAAAAAGCGAATCGTTTTATGCTCCGACAATAGTGTTCGATGTATGAATATTCTCTAGCTTCTGATGTACCGCATTCTCCTTTCCTTTCTCATTTTGCTCCGATCCTGATATTACGTATACCGGCTGTTGGCTATAAGCGAGGAAGTGTTGATCCATTGGAAACATTTTCGAGGGATCCTTTAGCTGTAAGATTTATTTAAAAAATTTAATGATGGCCGTATCGTAAATAATTCTCAACGATGCTAAAAATATATTAAATGAAATTCAGATTAACATATAATTACTTGGAAAAGACAGTTTTACAGAAGTATTTAAAAATTTCACTAGATACAGATCTAAAAATAATTTTGTTAGACTATCAAAAAATAATTATGTAGGCTACTTTAGAATGTCAAAATTTTTTGCAGTATTATACTCATTATGCTTGAGATTCCTACCGAATTATTAAGACGGTCCAACAAAATTATTTTTAAGTCTATATCTAAATTTGTAGATACTTCAACAAAATTGTTCTTTCCATGTACATTTAGATTGCTAGACATAAGATATTACAGATTTAATACTCCGAAAATAACATCAAAATTTCTAACAAAAAATCTCTAGAGATTAAATTTACAAATTTATAAAAGAGATTGCTGATTTAAAGAGATTAAAATTGACTGTCACGCGTTACAACTAATCCTGACTATCTTGGTTAATACCCCATCTGTTTTTAATGAAAAAGATTATATTCACAAACTTTGTTACACTAACGATTAATAACTACAAAGCAAATATTATCTAAGATATTCCATTTTCTACTTTTTCTATTACAGAGAATGCGATTGGTAATATCAAATAACAAAAAAGAGATAAGAAAAATTTACTCACAACTTCATCTTTTAAAAAGTCGTTATAAGTAACATACACGACTTTTGGCGCAAATCATTTTATATAATAAATGAATATTATATTAGTAATTTATATTTAAAAGAAGAGAATCCCCTGTCATATATTAATTATTATATTAATATATA
>NW_017305967.1:28507-61822 GCF_001594115.1 Trachymyrmex septentrionalis
TAAGAAATATATAAAATTCTTGGTAACTGAAATCAAAATAAATTTTTGTTAATATGCTTTTAATTAATTTTAGAATACAAACTCAAAGTTCACTTTTTTCTGCTGTCCATACTTCGTTCATTACAGAGAAAATTCTTTCAACTGCTGCATTACTTCTTGGAAGTGATAATACATATTTTATGATTTGGCAAAATATGAAATATTTTTCAGCAAGACTTTTTTGGTACTTTTTGTTAAAATCGAGGCATTTAACATGTTTGGAACAGTGAGACTATCCCGCCGAAATCGGAATCTAGTCACATTACATATATTGATTTACTTACCTATAAGCGTTTTGACAATCACATTCCCTGTACGATGACAACTGGCTCCAGTCTCTTCTATACTAATCCTATCTTTTGTTTTACTCTGTTATTTCATATTTAAATTGAAAATTTAAAAGATCTTAATATAAAATTTTAATTCAAATTGAACTCATTTTAATCATACTTGTCAAATTATTACAATTAAATTTTAGTTAAAAAAACCTTCCATTTACGGCAAATGTTAGTTTCCTCTACAAACGGCTCTATAACTCATTTTTGCTAAATTATACCTTAAATTGACAATATATGTTTAAAAAAGATTAAATTTATTAAAAGTCTTTATAATTGCTAGTACTTATAGAGACTTTGATACATACTATAGTAATTACGTTTTGGTAAAAACGGGTTGAAAATTTGCATAAAGAAGCATATAACTTCGTACTTTTATAAGATATTATATGATAAATATTATAAGACAAAATTCACAAAATTAACTAATTCAGTGGCACTCGTCTGTCATGTCACGCTAGCGCTCATTTTTCTAATTGTATTGTGTTCAACCTGTGATATGACTTGATTTAATATATTGTATCTTTCTTTTCAATGTTTAATTATTTTTTGTTTATGGACTGAAGAAGACTTAGTACAGTCAAAATGTTTCCGATTAATTTATAGATAAGAAACTAGTTTTAATTCAATGTATGTTATAATAAACTAGTTTATTTTTATAGATCTAATAAACATTGCTCGTGTCTTTTGACCTTTCTAACTACTAATTTTTAACTCTTTATGAAATATTATGCACATCCTTAAAATATGCAATGTTTTATGCACGTGTACTTTTGTACAATTATATGTGAAAAAAACATTTACCACAGTAAAACATTTAACATTTAAATGTGTAACGTATAAAAAAATACGAATGTGCAACAATATACTTTTTCTCACTTTTATTACGCGCACGCGTAATCATGGAAACGTATCGGTTTTCAAAGCGACGCTCTAGTAATCTAATGTATATTAAATCATAATGTTAATCAGCAGGTTCAAGTTTCTTGCTTAATGTGGGCAGTAGCTTCTTTAGCTTGGCGACATCGTGGCTGAAGCCCCACATGATACATCGGGTGTGCTCTGCGGTAGGCAAACCTCGAAATTCGACGTCTGTGTCAAACCATTGAATATGTTTCTCCTTTATGCAATTCACCAGATCCCGAAGATGTTCGTTTCTCTTCACATCCCATGTAACGTTCGATTCCAGAAATTGGACAGACCTGAGTTTCTTGTAGTCGCCATTCACCTCCTCGTAAATCCTGTAAAATTAAACAATAAGAATGTCAATAAAATTTAATCTCATCCAATTTTGTACCTCTTCTCAAATATTTTTATCACAGACTCACTTGAGGAAGCCGTTGTCTTCGATATTGTACCGCTCAGCCAGAGGTTTAAAGGCTCGCACAATGTCGATCGTTAGATAATTGAAGTTCTCCTTCGATCGGCCTTTCACATTGTAGTCGGTGAGCCAATTCTCAAAGATCTCGATAGCTTCCCGCATATTTTTGATCTTCTGCTCATCCTTTGTGCATGATATTACTCTCTCAGCTCGTTTCACCAGTCCGCTGATCGCGTAAAACTGATAAGATATGTCTCTGCCTTCCAAAGACTTGATGCTTTGCAAGGCTTTGTCCTTGTCCTTAAAACTCAGCTTGTTTTCCTTCTTTTCGTTCTCTTCGTTTTCTTCAGCTTCTGACGAACGCTTTGCATATTTTTTCTCCGGCTTACTATCGCTATCGCTATCGCTATCGCTATCGCTGCTCGATGAATTATCGCGAGTTCGTTTAGCGCCTTTGCCTGAATTTTTAAAAATAATTTTTCATATAATTCTTCAAAATTTTAAAATAATTTTATTACTTTATAAAATTCTTCAAGTTTTCAATATAAATTAAAACACTTTTCAGAAATACTGAGAGAGTCTACATTTTTTTTCGATTTCTTTATATCCATGAATTGTAAAATATTCCAAGATTTTTCAGATTTCTCATTCTACAAGTTTACGTCTTATAAAATCTGAAAAAGTTTAAGATATTTTTTGAAAGGTTATAGAATGAGAAATTTAAGAAATCTTAGAATATTTTAGAATTCACATAAATGAAAAATTCTGAGAAAAGCTGTTCAGAGAAAAGACCTTCTCAGTATTTTTGAAAAGTGTTCCAATTCGTACAAAAATTAAAAAAAAAACTTACCAGGTTTTCGTTCTTCCTCCACGTCCATGTCATCATCTTCTTCATTGAATTTTTCGCGCGCTTGAACTGCCAGTTTTTTCACTTTCGCAGGATCAGGACTGTATCCGAGCACGATGCATCGTACATGCTCCTTCGTCGGTAATCCCCGAAAATCGCCTACGTCCGTCACATACCATTGGACGTGATCATTCTTAATCCTGTTAATGATCTCCTTCAGACGCCTGTTTCTCTCGATGTCCCATGTGGTGTCTCCGTTAGAAACTTTCACGTTGCGTAGGCTTTTGTAGTCACCCTTCTCGTTCATATATGCCCTAGAGAAAATTGATATTAGCTTACTAAAAAGTGCTTCGGGTCTTTGCGATAATTCTTTGTCAGGTAGAACACATATAGAGTCATGATAGAGATTTATTGTAGAAGGATTTTCCAGAAAGTAAGTTTTGATGGCATGTTGAAAAAGAAAACAAGTATATACTTAGCGAAAATTTTTATTAACTTACTTTCTGGATAATCCTCGTACAATAAATCTCCAAGGCACGTCCTAAAGACGTGCAGAAAAACATTCCTATATCCTAAGAACTTTTCTAGAAGGTTTCTCAAATAAAGTTCTGTATGAGAACAATACCGTAGAATTTCATTTATAAGTGAATTTATAAGTGATAAATAAGGTCATGATGACATCCTTATAATTATTATGATTTCTGTGTTCTATCTGGGTCTTCACCTGAAGAATCCGTCGTCCCACACGTCGTACTTCTTCGCGAGGCTGCGGAAGGCCTTGATCGTCTCGATCGGCAGATACGCGAGATTCTCTTTTCCTCGATTATTCTCCTTGTAATCTGCCACCCAATCCTCGAAGACCTTCAGAGCGTCACGCAGATTCGCCAGTTTCTCTTCGTCCCGCGTAATCTGGAGCGTTCTTTTTGCGCGACTGACGAAACTCGTGATTACATGATATTGATAACTGATATCACGACCGTCCAAAATTTTCAGAGTATCCAACGCTTTTTGCTTATTCTTGAAACCCATGCCTTCTTCCTCCTGTTCTGAGGATTTTGTCTTCACCATTTTGATCTGAGTAAAAAAAAATTTTTATGCATTAGTAATCACATAGCATCTGAAAAAAAAAGTTGTATTTACTTGGAACTTTTTCTTCATTTATTTTATTGCACTCTGGTATAACCGAGTGTGAAATATATGGTGCGTTCAAGAAAACGCTATTATTTCTGTCATTCTATCTTTATTGTTTATTAGACGTAAAACGAGAATAGAATGACACTAATAGCGCTCTTCCCGAACTCCTATAAACTACATTATAGGTTTGTTCGCGTACTCTGACATGCTCTAAAATGCTCTTACTATAGCATTTACTCATTCTAACGCACTCGTTGAAGTGAGTAGAAGCTCACAATGTGCTTATAACAGGAGCACATTGGAGCATGTTGGAGCATGCGGATGCGAACAAATCTTATATAATTTTTCAAACTCATTCTCGTAGCATCCCTCTAACGAGAAAGTTTAGGAAGTTGAGGAATATACGTATCTACACTACTTTATACGTCTCTTATTTCGTTATCTTTGGGGCCAATTTATTCTATTTATTCCGCTTAATTCTTTCAATTATTATATTTATTCCGCTCAATTCTTAACGAATCATTTATTAATTCTTTCAGTTTTCAATTCTCAATACCGTATGATAAATATCGTATGAAAAAAAATGTAGAAAATGCGCGAATATGAATTATTCATCAGTAACATAGATATTAAGCGATTTTGGAGTAACGCGATTACGCGCGTTTATTGCTAATCGCTTCATCGCTTCCGATTGTCACCACTAGGAACTCAATAAGGACGTGGAAATGATGAATTACGCGTTAGCGGTATTTGACATCGCTTAAAGTTAGTTTCGGGAAACTGGCGATGTGCACGAAGCAATCGATTCGGAGCGGCACAGCCAATCATCAGGAGAGGATGCGCCCGGAGGCGGAGAGACAGTCAATCAGAATGCGAAGAGCGTATGTCAATTTTACCGTTGACGTAGTCCTCGGATTATGGAAGCTATATATATAACACTGATGGGATCAATAACGATTGCGAGCCATTCAATAATTACATTTGGCAACCACTGTTTGTCGTAAATGCGACATACTTGGAGCGACGTGTGACATTCAATTCTATTATTAAAACTGATATGAAGCGAAGTTTTTCTTAAACCGGACAATTTTGTTTACTACTTTTGACAGATGCTTTAGTCACTGGCGTTACTTTATTGTCCATCAAAAAGATATATGTATAGATATATATATAAATTAGCAAAAAACCGGTTAATGTTGAAGTTAATAAATGACTAACAGAAAAATAACTAAAGTTTAAATAAAACAGAGATACTTCTCAAAATTTGCATTTGAAGGATATATTTTCAAGTAATATAATATTACTTCATCGTTCTTTTAAAGATACATATAATATTAGGAAAATATATAATTTATATTATTAAAGTTTTTTTTAATAATAAAATACTGACGAAAAAGTGACTGAAGATAGATGAAATAACAGAAATACTTACCAACAAAATTTCACTGCTTCTAATTGCGTTGAATAATTGTACAGTCTCAAGTTAAGCACAAATTCGAATTATCACACTCGTACAAATCTCGGATGCTACTTCTGCTCGTGAAGTGTTCTTAGTAGTTTTTGAATCGCAATGCTGGCGGTGACTACAAGCCGGCTTAAGTCACCGTTTATACTTGTCAGCAAAGCTTCGTCGCGCGTTAAGGAAGGACGACTGGCGAAGTGAGCGAGGGAAAGCGAGAGATCGATATAAAGTATATAAACACGCTTGATTCATATGTGTCAGAGCCCGAAATACATGCGCGATTGCGCATTTACATCACATCGAGGACGCGTGAAGAGGATGATCCATCCTATGACTTAATATTTGTCGATTTTTTTTGGGATTGCGAGCTCTTGTTTTGCAACGCGCGAAATGATGTAAAGTTCCACAGCTGCCGCATTCGCTCCATTTACGCTTTTATTTTTTAGTTTCTGCTCTTAATTAACGAGACAGATGTGGGATAATCATGTTATGCCAAAGTCGCATTATTCTAGTTACGCACTGAGAGAAAAATATGTTGTATTTGTGACTATAATTGCATGGTAAAATAATTATGGTTGGGAGCATCATTTTATCTGCTATAATGTTAGTAACAATAATCTAATATGTATAGTTACAACATTTTGCAGTATAATTTACTATATGATTTATGTGTAAGATAACCATACAATTAGTTGAATAAATACATATTACGATCGTAATTCAATGTTCAGGTTATCATCATTCATCTGGTTAAAATAATTATAAATTTATGGTTTATCCTAAAAAATGACTATATAAATTATAGTTAAATTATGGTTATTCCAATCATTTTTTTCTCTCAGTGCGCTTAATGAGTCATTAATTGTCGAGTTGTAAATAAAAAGTGCTAGTCATGTATCATATTTTTAATAATCGTCCTATTGATAAGATTTATTTAATATTTATAAAATAAATTACAACTGCGATAAACTACTAGAACACGCGCTCAGTAACGATCGGAGATAACGCATTGACACGAATTGGAGAATTTGCACTCAAATAGATTTATTAATCTATATCTCCAGGAAGTCTGATAAATCGGCGCGGAAAAATAAGTGCTATTTACAATACCACGTACGTACGACTCAGAGCCTTGCTCCGTTTGAATCGTCAAGCATGACCGATAGGAGATCTTCCTTCGAATAATATGCAAACAACAGATTCGATCACATTTATTTAACAGACGCAACTTCCAACGCCTAAACACGTGTACGGGGCTTGCTCGAGCTTTGAGCTCGCCGCGCCGTCCAGTATCGAGGATTGCGACGGTACGGTCGAGGCCGGTAATTGCGATCTCTGCACGTTGTCGTAGGGTATCGATACGGGTTCCCGTTCCCTGCTGGTACTCTCTGTTTCTTGAGTATACGAATCTCTCGCTGGCAGTTCATGTGCCTTCGAATCGAATGCAGCTTCGTGTGATGACAATCGACTGTAGTTCAGGAAGGTCTCGGTGTAGCTCGGAGCCGGATGATGATGGTGGTGATGGTGATTGCTGCCGTACTGATGCGGATAATGGGGGTGATATCTGCTCGACGGCGCTTTGAAGCCCTCGTTACCCCCGAGGTACTGATGCAAATGATGGAGACTGGAAGACCCGTACACTGTATGAAAATTCAAATGAATTATTAATTTCTTGTACTTCAATGCAATTAAATGCGTTTCACAGTTTTGATATAAATAATGGGATAATTAATGTCGATGGAGTCTAATACCTGCGGCGGTATTCGAATACATGGCGAAAACCGCGTCGCTGTACCCCGTGGCGGGATGCTTCATCAAATCTGGAACTTCGTTGCCGCCCGCTCCTTTCCCGGGCACCGCATGGCTCCGTACCATACTACTTGGAACTTCTCCGCTAATCCCCGAAGACGCGCCGGTACCGTACGCCATATTGAAGAGCGCTTCCGGATCGCAGACGAACTTGTACACGTATCGTTCGCCGGCGACCTTCTGCATTATGCCCTTCTCGTAGTAGTATCTCAACGAACGGCTCAACTTGTCGTAATTCATAGCCGGTCTGTTTTTCTGAACACCCCATCTTCTTGCCACCTACCAATAGAAACATATATAACGAGTATCTGATAAAAGACATGTAAAGGAATTCATTATTTACAGATTTTAATATGTTATTCAACATTATTAAGATCGTTTCGAAGATGCGAATAAGCATTAAATATTTGTTAAATTGCTGGTCAATTTAATTCGTGATATTACTGTGGTAGTTTAGTCGGGTTAGTGTTTTCAAGACTGAAACATCATTTCGGCGCGCGTTTCTGCGGACTACGTACGTAATATATAAATTCACACAAGAATCATACAAGCATTTAAGATCCAGCTAGACCGTTTAAGACTTTGATTTCTATAGTTTGTGTTATGTTATCACGTATAAAAAAGTTATAATTTTTTATAATTAGTACTTTTATTTCAAAAACGTAATACAATTAAAACAAGTGATCTTCGAATTACCATGAATGAATTCAATAAACACCTTATCAATTATTAAAAGTGAACTTAATTTCATTAAAAAATTATGTTAAAATCATCGCACCTCAAAAAGGATATATTCTTAACATGATCAAATCTTTTTTGTCATTTTCATTTTACAATCCTTAAAAATTATAATTGATATTTTTGATAAGTCTATAATTTTCTGTCAAAATAGTTTTTCCCTTTTCCTGAGAAATTTAACTTTTTAAGTTGTGTCACTTTTAAAGTGAGGAAGCTATTGTACAAGTTGAAAAGTTAATTTGACATTTGCCTGTTAGCGCTGAGTATAACACGAGCTCTCATCATTATGTATATTCATATACATATCGAGACACATATAAAAAGTCTCTCGACTTCACACAATTTTATATCTTGACTCCGCTCTTTCTCGGCGTCCAACGAAGAAATAGTTTCGATAGTTTTTAGACGATGTATTGCAAAATTATTATACTTAACTGCGACATGATTTTATGTTTCGTATCTTTCAAATTTAGAATTATCCAATGTTTAAACATTATGTTTTAATTTAAATTCATGTTATTGTCATCAGGCTGATGAAATCTTAATATAGTCGAAATCTTTTTATGACATCGAATAAATAGTTAATTGTGAATAAATAAGATAATATACTAGTTTAAATTAAAATCTTTCCTTTAATTACTTTTTTTTACCTATCTACTTGGTTAATTATTGGAAAGTTAAATAAATAATTTTTCAAAAGCGTTTTCTACGAACCTCCTCCGGCTCGATTAGTTTAAATTCCATCCCACGTCCAGTCCACGCGATACAAGGCGCATTCGCGGGGTCATCGAGTAAGGCTACGAGGAACTGCCACAATTGCAGGGAACCACGTCGCTGTTGCTGATAACCGACAGTGACGTCGCTCCAAGCTGATACGCCGGTCGCAGACGACGGCCTCTTGTTAATATGGTCCGGGTTCCAAGTCGAAATGGGCGAGCTTTTTTTCTGATAACACCCATTCTGTCGATCCCAAGAGCTCCTGGGATCTAATTGCGTGCCCAGCTCCGTCCAAGTCGGCGTGCCGCTTCTTTTCGCGTAAGCTTCGGAATTCCAGCTCTCCTGTCGTTGCAGAAAGGTCTCGGAGGAAACAGAGAAGGTCGACTGCCATTGGGAAGTCGAGGAAGAAGCGCTGGCTGGACGACTGGGTGGCGGTGACGATCCTCTGTGATCTCTTGTTACGTTCCCGTACTGTTGGCGTTGTGGATAAATTAGGTTGTTCGCTGTAAGAAGACGCAGCGTGATTCTAAAATCACTATTGTCTGTGTAGCGATAATTTGATTTTAGATTAGCGGACGTTCGTTCTCCTCGGTTCTTGAAGTTCGATATTTTTATTTCGACTAATTTTGTTTAACATATTTTGTTCCATACAGTAATGTACAGTTTATATTTGTGTTATATAATTCGGTCTTTGTTACACTCTTTGAATTTTTAACATATATATTCGAGCAATTTAACATAATATTTTTAACATAATATTGTGCTATTTGAAAATTTTATGTTAAAATAAGATAAATTATGAGTAAATAAACAATTAACAGAAAAATAATGTATTTTAAAATGTATTGTAAGTTTTAAGATAAATGAAAAATATATTAATTTAACAAATTATAAATGTTAATTTTATTTATTTATAAACATTAATTTAAATTTCTGTTAATGTAAAGTATAAATGTTAATTTTAATAAATATGTTTCACAGTTCGCTTGCAATGTCAGTGTTAATTTTTTACATAATATTTATGTTATTTTCTAACATATTTACCTTATGTAAAATTAACACAAAAATTTGAGTGGACCATTTGAGACACGTGAAATGTTAATTAAAAACATAAATTTTCCAATTATGTACAGTACAATAGTAAATGCAATCTAAACATAATATTATCGATATACGTAATTAAGTCTACGAAGGGTGAATTTATACTTCAGCGTGTACAAAAATATTTCAAGTCCCAAGACCTCTGCAATCGCTCTCGTAAGATGAAGGCGTCACAACATAAGAAGACGCGGGAAAAGCATCGGATTATCCGCGGGTGTTTTTTCCGCGTAGAGGGTGGGAGATAGAGAAGAGCGGACAAGAGGAAAGAGTCGAGGAAGAAATTCTCGAGAGGACATAAAGCGTGCTCCGTATTACCGATTGCACTCACGCACCGGACCGGTTGAAACGCTCTCGTCACACAAATATCGGCAGGAAATTGGTGGATATTCAAAGCCCACCGGGGGCTGGAACCCGCGCGCAATGGTGCCCCCTGAAATATCGAAAGCCGAGAGCTCGCGCGATATGTATATTAATCGGGCTGCGCTCCTCTCGCTCTCTCTCCCTCTCTTACTCTCGGGGGCTGCTGCCGCCAACCCTCCCATCGACGTCGCAGTACCGAAAGAGCCATTCTCGAGCCGTAATCCGGTTACGTTCCAAGTCGCGCACAGGGAATATTGAAAAATTGAGAAGCCTCGCGAGCGGTCGAGAAGAGCGCCGATAAACGTTGCTACAGCGACGTCACGATGCATCCGACGGCGAGAGCGAAGGCCATCGGAAGCGACGCCGAAAATATGAGGAAGCGATGTGACCCTTTCCGCCGGACGATACGATCGGTAAAATATTTTTCGAATCTTCTATCCCCGCGTAGATAGAAATAAGTCACGTAAATTTAATTCAGTTTAATTCAAATCGTTTAAGGCCTCAGTACAAAGATGATCGTAACTGATGTGAGTGAAATGTGAGTCGTAATTATAGGTCAATGCAACGACGTTTTGCGTCAACTTGTAACTACGACTTACATTCTACTAAGCCATGGCACACAAAAAACTTAAGACGTAAGCAGTAAGGAAATCAACGTGTTAGATTGGCTGCTTATGTTATGGTTGTGATTGATCAATTCGCTTGCTACTTACGTTTTACTGCTTAAGTTTTTTTCGTATAACAAATCAAAATCACTAACCAGGACTCCTTATAAATCAAAGAACTGGGAAGGATCGCAGTAGGAGTCAAGCGCAGAAGACGTCGCGCAAATAATATATCTATGAAGTGTGAAACTTCTTTATTCACTAAAACGCGCTTACATGTTTCGGCTCACTTTTGAGCCCTCCTCAGAGACAACACAAATTAACATAAGAACTGTGAATAAAAATTATCCTATCATGGTGTGCTCCCTTACTTCGAGAATTTAAACGCCAAAAAGGGTGAAAGAAAAAGAAAAGAGAAAAATGAACGAAAAAAATAATGGAAATATCGAAATAGAGAATATGAAAAATTAATTTATCAAAATCCTTAAGATTGTAATTGATTGTCCCGAAAATAAGGACGCTCACCCTGATCACAAATCACAAACTATATCGCAAACATTGCTACGAATTATTCAAAAACCGGTTCTCGATATTTTGGCCAGTCAGTATCAGACACAGTGAGTTAAATTTTTTTTGTGTGCCATAACCCTAAGGCAAAGAGTAAGTGAATCGACCAATGCCAGCAGAGTTCGTAAGGCCATAACATAAGCAGTAGCCAATCCAACATGTTGATTTCCTTACTGCTTACCTCTTACTGCTTTAAGTTTTTTGTGTGCCGTAGTTTTTTGTGGGCCCTAAGTCCACAACCTTACTTTAAAAGGCCGTAAGCCGTAAGTTGTAAGTTGCAAGTGACAATATATCGGCCATAGAACTTACGCTTTTAGACCGTAAGAATTGGGTTTTGCTCAATTCGCTTAAGTGTAACAGTTAAAGCCCAAAGACTACACAAAAACAGTTTAAAGACAGAAATTATTGTTACTTAATTTTTTTCGACTTATGACTTAAGGCCTCTTAAAGCAAGGGTGTAAATCTATCCTAAGATATACGATCATCTTCGTGCTTAAGTCCTATCATGGAAAGAGAAATACTCTACGAAAATGTGTTCGATGATTGCTAAGTTTGTTATCACAGTATCAAGTAAGATTTAAAGAGATCACCATGAATTAATGTAAAGAACACATACGTTCATCCGCGTTTTTTATTTATCTGTATTAATAAATTTCTGCAAGCTTAAACTTGTTTAGGATGATAAAAAAATTTAGCAAGTTTTAGCGAAGTTTTGTGTGTTTATCAAATTATTACTTAGGTAACAAACTATCACTTCTTGATATCCAACGCGCGTCTGTCGAGATGGATATCGTAGTAAATTTTACGATATCTATCCCAATTAGACGCATCTTGGATGGCGGGAAGTATAATATCATTGCACACTTCTAGAAAGTGTTTTTGCACATTAAATTTGTGAGACAACTGCAAAGTCATCTTTTCGATTAACAATAAGTAAAAAATGATTACGTTGTCGACATCAATATTTTCATACAAAAATACCTAATCATTTTGAATTTTTGTTGACCGCAATATATTCCTTGAATTGAATAACGTTATTTGTCGTAATTTTGAGAAAATGATACCAAAAACAATATTTTGACATTAGTAACAAATAGTATCAGATAATGTCAACTTGCCATCTGGGTATCACAGTAACGTATATTAGAAAAAAAATGAATTCTGAAATATTAATTAGATTTTATTAAATACTGAAACCATAGCACAGATCTCCAAGGAATATTTTACGGTTCAAACGGTGTCCCTAAGGATTTCTTAGAATGTCTCTTGAATAAAGTATGCTGTGTGAGAAAAGACACTGCACCAAAAGATTTTCATTATTGGTAAACTAAAGACCCTACCATTGTCTACCTGGGAGAATTTATCCATTAAAAAATACGCGGCGTATTTGTCATCGTTGACGTATTCGGAGCGCATTAAAGCTTGTATTATAGTTAAAGATGCATGGCTATTTTGAATGCTAATTATTACTTTGATTTTAATAAGGTACAATTAATACTCGAAAGTTTGTTTTTTAGGTGAATAAGCGTTATTAACAATTTGATAAACACAAAACTTTGTGACTGAACTTTTCTGTCATTCTATATCGTAACGAGTACAATATTGGTACAGAAACTCGAAGGTCAATCGTGCCTGATCGCTTAGCTTCAACTCGCGTTTTGACGAACGGAGGACTCGGATCTCGAATGGAGAATCGAAAGGGAACCGACAGCTCCGAGGCCAATCTGGCACTCTCTCGAAAAGCGAAGAGAGAGAGAGAGAGAGCGAGAGAGAGAGGGGCGCTAGGGGGTGGCGAAAGGGTTGACCTCAGCCTGCGAGCCAGAGCGCGGGCCAGAGGCTTTGCGGGTGGTTTTAGATTAAAATTAATCGCGAGCTGATGAAACCGGTGGCGATGTACCACCACCGAGGGAGGCTGGAGAAGGGTTGAATTCAGGACTGGTCATAGGGGCGGTGGAACATGACGGCTGGTGTGGCGGTGGCGGCGGGGTGGGCTCGGCTCTACAGAAAAGAGGATGGCTTCCACTCTCGTCCACTCTCAGACGAGGAGAAACGCGCATTCTGCCGTCGCGTTGCTCTTCCTCCCTTTTCTGCCCGTGCTCTCTCTCTCTCTCTCTCTCTCTCTCTCTCTCTCTTGCTTTTTCTCCTCTCTTCTGCCTCGCTGATCCTCGAATTCCGGCATAGTGCTCCGTTAATAATGCAAGCTCTATTTTCCACCCACCTGACGAGCGGCGAAACCTGACGAGAGTTCACCTTGTCCTTTCCCGAGCATACGGGAAAATATATATCGTTTTGCGTATTCCATCTCGTCGCATGCCCTGGGTACACTTCTTTTTTTTTCTCCCGCTCGAAATATTTACCGCGACACGTGAATCAAAGATCAGATCTGAATGCAAATGGAAGCTTCGCTCGGATGAATTTTCCGCGTACGCGGAATACGAGAGCGTGAGTGACTCTGGGTAGAATAGACCGTCACAATCTCTTGTAATCCACGTAATCCTCTGCTCGTATTAATTAGTGGAACTGCGAAACCAATCGGTATCCATTAACCGGTTATTACTATTCCGCTCTGGACATATCGCTCTCCGAATTGTTTGTCCCCTCTAAACGAGATGATCTCGATTATCTCGTATCTTTTCTAAATATTTCTCTGCCGATACCGCCGTTTGGAAATTTATGCAGTTGAAAATTGTGTGTTAAATTTAACACATTTAACGTATCTCAAACGATCTATACAAATTTTTATGGCAATTTAATACAAGATGAATATATTAAAAACATAATTATTATGTTAAAATTTACAAAAAGTGTAACATTCACATAATATGCATTTAAATTGTGGAAGCATAATTTCTTTAGTAAAATTAACATTTACAGTATGTTAAATTAACACATTTTATTCATTTCTCTTAAGATTTTACGTTTTAAAGTATATTATTTTTAAATTAATTACTTACAAATTATTAATTTTAACACTAATTGTAAGAAATGTTGAATATCAATTTAACACAAAATATTTGAATAAAACTATTACATCACATTAACACTCAGATATGTTAAAAAAATTTTAACAAAGATCAATTTTAACACAAATACAAAATATTTTTGACTGTGCAAATAACGAATTTTTGCAATAAATTTTAACGGGAATAAATAAAGCGTACGTCACGCTTTGATCGATCAATTTATTTAATGCAATTTTACTTAAAAATAGGAGATACTGAAACATTCAATCACTTTAGCGGATAAAACGCAAGACGGTTTTTCCGTTTGAAAAATAAATTGAGTGATCGTAAGTAGATTGCGGGATATCGATACTGGCGATAGGGAATGTATCCTATTATTAACCTAAACTACGTGTAAATAATTAAAACGGCTTAATGGTAGGGAGAATTACGCGAAGAGAAGCACGAGCATAATCCCAGGTGACTTGGTAGTAGGCGGGCAACATCGCGTATACAGTGTCGAGCCATGGATATATAGCGTAACCGAGTTCCTAAAGGATTCGGTTCGCGATTGTATGTGTGCGTGAATAAAGGAAGACTAATCGGTCTGATTACAAAGCATGAGCTTGCAACCCCTCACTGACTGTACCTTTTATAGACGGGACGAGTGGCGGCGATGGGTGGTGCTGCGCATTTTCGCTTTTGGTTTACAATCTATTAGATCAGGAATATTTCAATAGAAAAAAATCATAATTATTGTCGCTGAAATACAATATTACTTAATAGCACTGTATGTCCCGCGCACTTTTTCGTGATTGAAAGTATAACTTAATAAAATAATCGTAACTTTCAAATGAATATTCATGTACACGGAAAGAACGGCTTTGTTGAAATATTTCAAAAAATAGCTATAGATATAAATTTGTAAATAATTTTGTACCATTAAGTTAATTACGTAGAACGCTTAAACAAGTTGCTAGAATATCAGATTTTTTTACATTATTACTAATTGTAAGACATTTAAAACAGTATGTTTAAGCATTTTACATAATTATTTTCATGAGTCAATAAAATTATTCTCAAAGTATCTAGTTAAATTTTTGAACTACTTCAGCAAAATACTTCTTTCTATAATATAAGTAATGCTGTAGTATAAGATTTACTTTTTGTATTAGCAATCATTACGCAAATAGAAAATTTGTCTTTTTAGGTGGACCTAAATTTTTATGCTATTTTAACGCGAAATGAATACATTAGAAAATAATACAAACATTATATAAAAAATTAATATAAAAAGTGTAACACCAACAATAACTTGTAATGTGCAGTGTATGGAAGCTTGTATTTCTTGTATAAGATTACCTATATACATTTACCTATATGTTAAATTAATACATTTTATTCATTTATCTTAGAATTTACGTTTTAAAATATATTTTTACGTTAGTTGTTACTCACTTATAAATTGTATTATTTTAACACTAGCAAATGTTGAAAAGTTTTAACAAGAATCGATTTTAACGCGCAAATACAAAATATTTTTTACTGTGTACAATAATGAATGACAAAAGTCCTGTATTATTAAAAATTTCTGAAGTCTTAGTTTAACGAATAAGAAAAGAATTCTCGAAGAGTTCAAGCTAGGATGTAATTACTAACTGTTAATCTTGCATCGAAAATCTTCTCTGCACTGCACGGGTCGAGAGAAAAACAGCTTTTGACTTACGTTTTCCCTCGGGATCTCTAGCACTTGGCACTCTTTTCTTTCTTTCGGTAACTTTTGCTGAAATCTACAAGACGCTCGCCATAGCTTTTTGACTTGAAAGCATCGTTTAATTATTCAATTACGCATGCTCAGTCACGCATGAGTCCACTGCATTAGTCGTGAGCCTCGTAACGATCACAAGAAATGTTGGTTCTCATACAAAAGTAAATTGTTACTTTGATAAATATTTCGTAAAATGGCAATACGCGCAAAAGGTGGCAGTTTATAATAAATAGAAAACAAATTTTTTAAACGGCATTTTCTGTATTCCTCGTCGATTCGTTGTGGCTTTCTTGAATTTTTGTTAGTACAACTTTAACGATTGCAAAGAGTAGACACGAGGTACAATTAACGACAGCGCGAAACGATCATTATCGAGCTGTATCGTAGCTTTGGGGCTCTCAAAGAGCTAATCGGAAGTCGAATCGATTAATGGACAGCGGTACCCTCGTTGCACTCTTCGATTATTTATGGACTCTATGGGGTAGAATAGCGCCACGTGGATCCCTTTATGCTGGGATTTGTCACGGCGATGGATTTTCGTACAGAGATAAAAGTCAGCGAACCGCGCTGACTTTTCTTCTTCTCGATACTGACTAAACGTGTGTCATTGCACGAATCTCTCTTACCGTTCTCCTGTGACGCTGCGGATGATATGTTCGTTATAGGAAGTGGCTCCACGTAGCTCCGGTCCGTCGGTTCCTCCTTCACCGCAACGTCCTTCGTACTCTTACTAGACGGTCCGTTTATCTTTCGATTCCTACGAGTAACACACGCAAGATTTTACTTTACATAATTTCGCAGATTCGCATTTGACGGACCGCAGGATATTTCTTTCTTACGTCTGATTTACACGATGCCTTTTTATTAGCGTGCTAGTCTTCTAATAAACTAAAAAAATGTAATTCTGTCATAAATTATATATTTAGCTGCTAGCGTTCTAAAAAATGTGCAAAGTATTTAAAGCACTCTAAAAGATTTATAAGTGAAAAGCGCGACAAATTAAAGTTTTAGCATTTGAGATAACAAAGATTAAAGACAAAAAATATCAACAAATATTAGGTTAATTTTTCACTTAATATAATATATAAAATTATATTTTCTTTCTTAGCAGTTAGTTTTCTAATCCGCTTAAAACTAGCATGCTTACGGTTATTAATAAAAAAAGCTTCATATATATTAGGCCTTGTTCGCGAGGGAAGTAATTTAAGTGAAGAGCAGACTTTCGAAATGCGTTTTGTCCAAGAATTCGTTTTTTTAGTTAAAGATGGTGTAGTGTTCACTGTTGAATGACTTATTATAAGCTACTCTGAGATGTTCAGAAAGCATTTTGTCATCGTTAATTTATATGCTGAAAAAACATAGACGTTTCGAAGTGCATTATATGTTTTTTAACCAGGAACAAACAAAATGTATTTGTTAAACATTTTTTGCAATTGTTAAGCAATTTTAATATTTTACATCCTACTAATTGACAAACTGTTACTTTCTATAAAGTGCGTAGTTTTTTCTTGTGTGTGGTTTCTTTCTTTTTCGTTTTCTGAAAATTACAAATTTTCGACAAAACGCATTTTAAAAGTTTGCTCCTCCAAGTTTATAGATACAGTTACGTTGCAAGTATCTTATAAGTAGCGTCACTTTATTATTGCAAAAAGAGGGAACAAGTTTTATCTCGAACTTACTCAAAGCAACGGTCCGAGTTGATTTCGAGGAAATCGCTATTTTGACCGTGCGTGACTGGTACCGTTGTAGACTGATACTGAGGATGGTAATTGCCATTGTCGCCGTTTCTTGTGCAATTGCTTGACTCTTGCTTCACGCTCGCACCTATAACGCAAGCGAAACGATTGTATGAAACAATTGTCGCGATCTTCTCGCCATATATAATCTCCTTTTTATCGTAACGTTAATGCCACGATCGGGAATAACTTTTACAGTCTCGCAGGCCCCTCTGCGCTGAATATCATTACTGTTTACTGAGTGGATGGCGCACGATCGTTTTCTTCGGACAATTCATAGCTAAAAGAACCGGCGGGGCGTCAGGACATAACGGCGCGTGTCGTACCGGAAGTAAAGACGCATCGCTGTAACGACACGTGAGAGGGAAGGTGGAGTCTAATGGGGTGCCGACGATTTTCGCGAGGGCGAGGGCTATGCTCCCAGTAAATCAAATAGGCTCCCGGGGTCGTGGGAAGCATAAGTCACAAGCCTCCGGCAATAATTGTATTTGTAAACATTGGAAGTTTACTGATAGGAAGAAGCGCGTCGGCGCGCCAGGATAGATTGAATTATCTCGGCGTTGTATCGTCCATGAGATCTTGTAATAATTATTTTCCATAGCGGGACTTCAATGGGACTTTGCTGTGTATCTCGTAGAAAAAACGAAATGTTGAGACGCGCGCTCGTACGTTTTCTAATAAATTAAATAATTGGAGGATTTTCTACAAGAACCAAAGTCTATTTTTAAAAAATCTGGATTATGGTACATCGTTCTTCGATCAGCGTCATATCGTAAACAATTTTTCCAGAATCAAACAGAAAACGGGAAGTATAAGAGTTTAACTCTTGTAAAAAACGTTTTTTGTTAAGAGTAATAATGTATAAAATTTGATAAATAAAAAATAAAAGAATGATTTTACACTATAAATAATATTTTCTTCTTCATTTGTAACATTAACTTAATATCATTAATAATATTAAGTGAAATAGACCGAGAAACGTTTAAGACGAATAAGAGAGAAGTAAGCCTTTTTTGATCAAAGTAAGTCTTATTGTTAGTAATATTCACAGGATTAGAGGAGGATAAGTTAATTTTTTTTTTAACTAAATTAAGTTAAAGTTAATGGCTTATAAAATTAATAAAATTAAGTTAAAAGGTGAAGGAATAAAGAATTAACTTAGTAAAAGTTAAGTTAAGATTGGATTAACTTAAGTTTAAAAAAAGTTAATTAAAAAAAATTATTTTTGAGATCAAAATATCCTAATTTTTTCTTATAATGAGGTTACTTTAAAGTAATCACTTATCTAGATTATTAGATAAATTTAACTTACACTTACAAATATAGATAATTAGATAAATTTAATTTTTTTATATTCACATGTAAGTTACTTATCTATGTAATAAGAGTCACACTATAAGGCATAACCTTTATCTAATTTTTTTTAACTTCTAAAATGACTGCTCATGCATGTTACGACTACATCGACTAGATATTTATTACAAAGATAAACGTAAAAATTTAGGAAATGGGTGGATATGCAGTACTATTCTACAACAATTCTTCATCTAAGGCTCATTTCATATTTATATTGCTGAAATATAACATTTATGATACCTAAAATTAGTGTGATTCAAGTATAAGCGGGAATTGATAAAACCTATCAAGCGAATCAATAAAAACTAGCTACCGTATGGTGTGACTCTTATTATAGAGTCTCTCATCATAAAATTATCGAACTTTTTTTAAATTAATTCTCTAATGTTTAAAACTTTATAGAAAAAAAAATTAATATTAAGAGAAGTAGAACAATTTTTAATTTAAAAAAAGTTAATAAATTAAAGTTTAAAAATAACTAAATTAAATTAAAAATTAATGCATTTAAAATTAACTAAGTTAAAAGTTATTAACTTTTTAACTGTTTTTTTAAACTGTTAACGCTTTAATTATTACCCATCCCTGGATATTTATATGTGAATATACAAATACAATTATCAATTCTATAGATTGTGTGCCGATTCGATTTATCTGAACGCAATCATAAACAAACAGTAATTTTACAATTAAATTAACTGATCGTTAATTTAATAAAAATGCTATTAAATAACTTATTACAAAAATCACCTCAATCGGGATTCGCACTTCCCAAATTTCGTGCGAGCGTTCTCTCAATTTGATATAACGATATAACGATATTAATTACAATTACTGGATAAAATTAGTTTCAATAACTGGAGCATCTCGAGAAGTGTTTTCTTCACGAGTCTAAAAATACTTCATTTTTTTTTAATGTAACCTTAGAATATCAAAACTTCAAATTTTGTTCTTACATATCTATCAAATGTCTAAATAGAGATTATCACATTTATATAATGAACGCTTTGAAAACGAGAACATTTTTATTTCCTGAAAATTTACCTTTTTGAGATTATTTGTGTAGTTCTTATGAAAAACCGGTTCGGTTTGTCGTACTTGAAACGAAATCGTAAACTAAAATTGAAACATTAACATTTCTAATGCTTCTTATTATGTTTCCAACGTTATTCATTGAATTGAGTCTAAGTAACATAAGAAATTTCGAAGCACCACTGTTCAAAGATGTCGACGCTCCGTCTCGTTGATGTTTTACATAAGTACCTACGGCTGCAAGTACATACGAGCATGTATCTCTTCCTAAATCCGTCGCAAGCTACATATAATATTACGCGAAAGATACGCGGCCTGGGAATTGCGTGCGCGTTCGCTCGCATGTGTGTATGTTGGTGTGCATATAGACGTTAGCTAGCCCCCGATTCCCTCTGGGTGTTTGCTCGCCCGGTTGAAATGTTCGACGATACGTTTGTTCAACGCTGCTCGACGCTGAATTACACGTATCGTGCGTCGCGAATTTTGCGCCCTGGAATAATGTAAACTGCGGCCCGTGCGCGCTTTAACATGGAATTTCGAAAGAGCGTCGGCAATGTGCGGCGCACGTTCCGCTATCTGCCTCGCTTATCATAATAATTTGCAGAAAAAAGCGCGGCGTATCGATAGCGACGTTAATAAGCGACATTGATGGGAGGAAAAAGAAAGAGAGAATGAGAGAGAAAGAGAGAGAGAGAGAGAGAGAGAGAGAGGGGCAGGGAGTGGGTAGGGGAGGGATAGGAGGGAGGAAAAAAGAGAAAAAGACGGAACGAATCGCCGCTGGCTTAATATAAAGTGCTTACTCGCGTAATCCGATATCGATGATCGGCCGAGGCGCCCCGTGTTGATTCTTTCCGCTCTCTGCGCTACGCTAAAAAGAACTGTGCCCCGCGGGCGTCTTCTCGCCGATTTTTAATAAAGGGACTGATATTGCGTTTCGCCGCGACGGGCTGCGAGGCCGCCGCGACTTTTAACAGTCGCGATTTACGTAGCGGAAAAAAATATTGAAACGCTGTCCGTCCGCGAACGGGTGCAAAAAGGCCGTCGTCGAGCGGGAAAACCGCAAACGCGCGCGCGTGCGGAAAGTGTCGACGGTTAATTAAATATGCACGTGCGGTGTGTAGCGTGTCGCTAATTGATTCGCCAATTACGCAACAGTTACACGTTAAATTGAGCGAAAGGGTCGTTCGATGAATTAATAAGATTGTTTCTGATTATTCACAAAAGGGCTCTCTCTCTCTCTCTCTCTCTCTCTCTCTCGCTCTCGCTCTGTTCCATTTCTACCGGATATACTTAAATTCGGGTCTCTTGATTTTTCAAAGCAATTTGCTAGGACGTTGGTCGAGGCAATTCGGGACATGTGTCTTCGATACGAAAAAAAAGTAATAGTTATATATTTTCTTATTTTTGTTTATCGTATTAGTGCAATATTTAATAAGCACTATCAAACATAATAATAATAATAATTATTATTATTATTTGGTAAAAAATGCATAAAAACAGGCGTCATATAATCTCAAAAAAAAAAAGTTGAAGGCGCAAATTTCGCTTTCTAGCTGATAGAAGCAATATTAAAAATCTCTCAATAATTAGAAAAGTAAGATAACATTTAGAAAAAAGGTAAGCGTCTATATAGTTGCATTTCATATCGAATATATCTGATTAAAATTATTTCCTCAAGTTTTAGTAATACAACCACCAGTAATACTATTATCTAGACTAGATTATTACTAGATCTTTTTTAATGCGTGTGCCTTTCAGAACAGGTTTTAGATTAGAGATCTTCGAAATTAGAGGTTGGACACTATTGTTTTGATTCATTATACTTTTCAAGGCTTACTTAAGGTAGAACGAGATAAATATATGCATCAGCCTTATTCTTCTATCTTAACGAAGCTGACGAGTTTATTGGAACCATTCAATTATAAATCTCTTTATCTCTTAAAAATGTTAATTTAATTTCCCTCAAGTGTTACATCTATAAATTTGTTTATTTATAGATTTGTGAATTAAATTCTATTAAATATATATCATAGTATTTATAGTTTTTATACGAATTATGTTATTTCGATTCCTTAAAATTAATTAATATAATCTTACGGACTCAACGTTAGTAACTGTACACGTTTTGTCAGTTCCGCAGGGTTAAGCAGATTCTGGTTACTTATCGTGGAACATGTCGGAATGAATTCCATAATTCTCGGAATTATTTCGTTCTCCCTAGAAAACACAATAGAAATCTAGGAAATAATTCTGATCGGAATCCATTCCAACTTGTTCCATGATAAGTGCTCTGAAAAATATGTGACGGATCAAATGTATGCGTCCGATCTCTGACTTGAAAAATCTCTCGTCTAGACTAGATACTAATCTGGACAAAAGCCGTGTTTTGCATGCAGGTTCTCTAGTCGCTAATCAAAATCACGTGAGAAAGAAGGACATACGTCTCCTATTTTTTTCTCTTTCTGTTCTATTTTTTACCTCTTCCTCTCATTTTTTTTTCACTCAGAAATTGTTAAAACATAGCGGATCAATCAAAAGTGACTGTTTTCGTGCCTCGACTTCGATTAGGGAGTCTGTTAGTCGAGACTCGAGGCTCTGCAATTCTGTTAAAACACGAGGAGGATGTAGATATAATCTCTTTTTATATACGCTATCTCATTCCAAGTTATACTATGTTACGTTCTGACTTACTAAAGTTGACAAAAACGGCGAACCAATCGAAAGTTTATCTCGTAGCCAGACTCTAATATAGGATCTCTAGTCTTAAATCTTCAGACAGCGCGTACGGTAACAGACTTTCCAACCAATTTCGAAGCCGAACTGCGACGCGCGAAACACTTCCGCGTACTATATACGATTTCAACGGTGATTTCAGCGGAGATTGACATTCTGCAATCCTGTTCCGCGGATTCCAATCTCATATTTATTTATCCGGACGAATTATCAGACATTGCCGCCGTATCGACACGACGCGATGCGACTAATGCGTGCTATCTTTCCGCAATAATCAATAGGATTGGACGACAGGTATATTGACGAATGGACGCTTACTTGACATCTGATGGAATTCGGGTACGTATTGCTCGCTGTCCTCGGTTTCGGAGCTGCTACCTACGCGAAGGAGACATCATGTTAGTAGTATAATTTGTGATAAATTGAACACATATATTTTTTTCTATCGATGGAAGATATTGAAACAAAATTCTGAAGCAGACTCATTTTGTCAGTCGAGTTCACTCAAAAAAGTGATGTTGCAATTATAGCGAAAATTATCTAGTACAAAAATTAATTAAAATAGACACATTTCTAGCAAGTACTACGTTATTGGATATGTATTACATCTAACCATATAGATGACAGAGATAGAATTTAGATTTGTGCTGTAAATTCTATGCGTACGATACATAATGTTCTATCAGATACAAAAACAGCAATAATTCTTGCTGGAGCTGAAACGTCCCGCTTTAGTGTGTTGTAATTTAAATATATACATTTTAATATTAGATTGAAACAAAAGTTCGTTTAAAACACTATTTATATTATGTCTATAATGTTTTTTAAAAAAAATTAGAAACTGTACCATTCGACAGAGCAAAATTTGACAGCTTTAAGTTTCTTTGAATTATGATGATTTTTAAGGGAGCAATCAAAGTTAAAGTGCTCTTTTTTCATATGAATATGCAAAACTTTGAAATAAAAATGTTTCAATATCTTAAAGTTGACATTTCAAACTACAAAAGAAAAAATAGTCCAGTTGTCCAAAGAGTTTACTTATTGAATAATCCGAAAATGACTTTTTTTTACAGTGCATAAATAATAAAATAAGTATAAATTGAAAGTTTATTCTATTATTTACATTTTAAATGTACTTAAATGTATTTAAATTTACGATGCATTTTATCACTGATATTACGTTACGAAAAATTATATAACAACTAATTATAATATTAAATATTTTTGAATTTTATATTAATTACATTTTTTAAATATTTTTATAATAATATATTCATATTATTCAACAAAAATTATTTCATTTTTAATATTTTTAATAGTTCGTAAAATTTTTGCAATGTAAACGACAATTAATTGAAAATAAAAAGATACAATTTTTTTAGCTGCAAAATGAGTTATACTCTACACACATGAGTCTTTCGTTTTAAGATAAATTTCCGAAATATTCTTGTAGGGAGATACATGAGAATGCAGAAACCGTATAAAGTTTCTTTATGAAAAGAATATAGACTATTATTTAGCTATAGGTTTCTAATATTTTAAAGAAAAATAAGCGAAGGATTCTATTGTGTGTAGGGTTTATTATTTTTATATATTTTATATATATTACAATATATATATTTAATAAAGTTGCAGCTTGAATTTTGTAGCGCTACGAATTTTTATGCACGCATGCCAATACTTTGACATCTCATGATTGCTTCTTCTATTGATCTTTATCATTTTTCACAAGAAAGATTTTGCTCGAAAATATCGAGCTTCCGTCTCGCGAGTAAAATCATCCCCCCCTTTCATCATCCGTTATATTACATCCATCGCGTATTACATCGCAGTTGGGCATGGTAATTAAAATTAATGTTCCGAGTGAATACTGGCTGAACGTAATTATCTTCACTGAAGGCTTAGGGCTTTAATTTCATGCTACATCTTTAAATTCTAAAAATCAATACCAAGATTTCGCGACTTTAATAACAATCTGATTCTTGATAAATTCTATTGAGTCCATTTATAGCGTTATTATTTTATAAAATATTGTAATTGACGATGCAAAAAATATTTAAGCTTTATTTAACATTATTTTTATACTCATATTCTAATTACATAATTTGTATCTAATAATAAGAAATAAAAGAAAATTATCTTTTCTCATAAAGTAGAGATCTCAATAATTGATGCCTAATGATTAAAAAATCAACAATATATTTGTAATTATTAAGATAAATTCAATTATTAAGAAGTATTTATAATATAAATATTATATAAAAAACTAATGCAAAAAATAATACAATTTGACTAAATTGTGGATAAATATATTTTTCTCTTTATTCATTTAGAATTTACGTTTTAAAATATATTTTTTTATGTTCACTCATTCATAAATTTTGACAATAAGAAATCTTAAATTTCAATTTAATATAAAATATTTAAATAACAGAAAATCACATTATGTTAAATTAACATTCAAATATGTTAAAAATTCAACACAGAATTTTAACAAGGATTTGAATAGACGGTTTCTAATATAAATACAAAATGTTTTTTATTATGTACTCATCATACTGAGTCCTACATAATTACTTTGATGTATGTGGTCCAACAAAATTATTTTTAAATCTATATTTAACTAAATTTTTAGATGCTTCAACAAAACTATTTATTCCATCTATGCGGAATTATACAACAATAAAATTTCACTTAAATGTTTTTTTTTTTAGATTTATACAATATATTTTTCGATCATTGACAGAACAAAGTTTCATATGGGTACTAATTTCTTTTAGAATGCCATTTAATTATTAATTAATAAATAATAATATAAAACTCGTCACATCTTAATTCTTATTAGCTTCGTTATTAGACATTTATTTTATTATACTTGCTATGTGTATTGATTGAAACTTAATTATGTGTAAAGATATCATTTTTGTATTACGACTACTTTCGGGACAAAGAAACAAAAAAAAAATCGCCCGAACAGGGACTCGAACCCTGGACCCTCAGATTAAAAGTCTGATGCTCTACCGACTGAGCTATCCGGGCTAATGGTTTCGAGAGACTTAAGTCACTATTAACATCGAATGCAGAACGTGCACAATGGACAATTTTATTATTACAATATTATTATAGTGATTAATTGAAGCATTATAATATACGTGTGCCAAGAAAATAAAATTTTGACTGCAGCACACTCACCATCTTGCAACCAGGTTTCTTGCCTGTAGCCTTGTGGTATGTACAACTCGCTCCCTGTAATCAAAGTTAATTTTTTGTTAATTTGTTGTGTAACAACACGCATTAATTAATCGTGCTATTGATCACGAGATAAAACAAATAATGGGCGGGACAGAACGTAAATACATTTGTATATGTGGAGCAGATGTACAATATGTCGGGTGATATTTGCTGTAGATTGTCACGTGGTGATGCGCTTTCGTTATTTTTGATTAATTATATTATTGATATGCGTATTTATATTCAATGCAATCGATATAAAAAGGAGACAGATAGTTCTTTAATATACTTAGCACTTTCGCGATGGAAAGAAAGGCGCGCCAGTCCGAATCTGAGATCAACGAGATCCTTGCCGAGGACAAAGGGAGGCGAAAAGACCGCCTGAATGAATCAGAGGCAAAAACAAACCCTTCCGCGTGAACGGGCGCATAAGAATGCTGCCACGGTGAACTGGGGTGCGTTTAATGGGCCTCCAGGATTCGCCATGGGTAGCCACTCGGCGGTAACCTCGTTTCGTTCCATGACAAAATCCCGTCCGACGCGAATCGAATCTACTTATGCCACAGCTCATTGCTCGGCTATAACGATACTCTCCTCAGCAAATAAGACTTCTCTCGAGTGTTCGCAATGTCTTTGAATGTCGCATTAAATCCCTGTCGCTCGCGACAAATTTACGATCGCACAGATTACACGTATCAACTACGTGCTCTACGAGGAGAGAACGGGTTTGCTGAAGTATATAAAAATTAGATCAGAAAATAGATCTGAAAATAATTACGTTGGACCATCAAGGTAATTATATAGAACGCTCGAGCATGATGATACTGCTGCAAAAAATTTTGACGATTAAATAATTTTATAATAATTATAGTGAGTAATTTTACACGGGCTGTAGTTTTGCTGAAGTATCTAAAAATTTATAGCTATAAAATAATTTTGTTGAATTATTAAAATAATTATACGTATATATAGGATGCTTAATCAGTTTCTAGAAAAACATTTTGCAGCATTGCTAATCATGTTTGAGATTTTTTGACACAATTATTTTGACAGTTCAACAAAAAACTCATTTTTAGATCTGTCCATCTACTTAGATATTTATGTACTTCAGTAAAATTATTCTTTACATGTAACCTCCAACGAGCCAATACATGTCGACATTAGCAAATATACACACACATGATATATATAATTATTCATATTAAATGCATGATTAAATTAGGCCAATACTTAACGAATGTGTGCAAAATTGTCATATACAGTAGTCATATCATCTGAAGAAGCCTTAATAAAGATATATTTAGACAATTTGAAAGAAATGGGGGGTGAGTAAGACTTAGTTGATGTAAATCGAAGAAAATGTGTAATACCTTGTTGAACTGGCCACTGATTGTTCGTGTAAATTTAATAGCTGGCTCAACGAGGCATTACACATTTTCTTCAATTTATATTTACACTAATTTATAATTAGAAGTAAAAAAAAAGTTTTTTTATTAATTTTTACAAAAACGCACCATTTTATGTATATTTCCATCGCATATATATCATTCATGTAATTTTATGTATTCTTTTACAGTTTAGCAACCAGCTCGAGCATCCACATAATTATTTTGATGGCACATCATAATTATTTTCAAATTCTGTATCTGGCTTAATTTTTTTATATACTTTAGCAGAATTCTTTTCGTATAAATATATTGCATAAAAAACTTTTCACAATTTTTACTACTTTTTACATTGTAATTTTAATATGAACGAGCTTAATTAAATTTTGTAGTTCGGAAACATTATTCTACCTCATAGAAAAGTTACAACGCCGTTTCCAGATACGCGAAATGTGAAAAAGACGAACGAGAGAGATAGACCGAAATAGTAAGGGAGAAGAAGGAAAGAAAAAGAGAGAAAACGGGGAGCGATCAGCAGTACTTTCATCCATCGCGGCGGCGTTTCAATATTTCTGAATCGTCGTGTCGAAAAGTGGATCGAGCTGGTGTAGGGAGGGGACGTAACGCGATTATGATAGAGAAATTGCGGCATTATAGGCAGTGATTGAGTTAGGTGGAGGTGGTCCATCCCGAGCGAGCGGTGGCTTCACGCCGTGGCGTGCCAATGCTAGATATAAAGTGTCAATCACTGCAACCAGACGCTGACTGGGGTTGTTCGGCGATTCTCTACGATGGAGATACTAAGGAGGGGGCTATGAAGGATTTTACTGTGAAGACGTCCCAGGGAAGTCTTTGCGGTGATAACACGTCACTTATTGAATCTCGTATCAAGGAATTGATGTCACGTTTCTAGGTCAAGGCTAGGATACTCGCCTGGAAGAAGACTCTCGTCGCGAAAGAGGATGAAATTATCGTGGTGCAAATCAGTCCGTAGTTTTATCGCGAGGACGTCTTTCATTCTAAAATCTAAATCTCAGTTGAGTAGCCTAGCTATATACAAAAGCAGCTATGTCTAAAAATATTAAAAAATTAGAATCCATTTTCTGGAACCCTTGAATTCCTAAAAGTGATCTAACATGATCAATAATACCGATTTAGTAATATTAAATCAGTGAAGAGAGAAAAGTAGATCTAAATTGCAGAAGGAAGTAAATTATCTTTATTGTTTGTAAGGAGAAAAATAAAGATATAATTTCCTAAATCTCCTACTGTTGCAGATATGGTTATATCCATTAGTCATATTTAATATGGCAGACATTTTGTTCCAAAATAGCTAAAATTCTTCCTCCAACATAGTTCAAGTGTATTCTATTTTAATAAAAATTGTATTTCTTATATCAATATTATACACGTTTTTTAAACGGAAACAATGATGACAAATTTCTTCTTAATTAAGAAAAATCTATCATAACTTGGATAAGATAAATTATACAAGTTTATTCTCACCAAAAAAGTTTCAAGTGGATATAACGACTTTTATCAATGGGCTACTAACTTAAACTAAGAAAACTCTCTTACACTAAAGACTCTTAAACTAAGAAAAGGTATTTACTTTTAAAGTAGAAGATGTCGATTGGGGAAATTGAAGAATCAAGATATCATCGAATTGTACGAATTGATGCCAAGAAAATACTTGCGTCGATTACTGAAAGTTTTCGTATATCTTTGGCGCTGAAAACACAAACGCGTTGTCGAGCGAAATGTCGGCCAGCTATTTAGGAAATGTTGTCGGGCCGAGTAATTGGCAAGAGGAGGTACTCCGAGAGCAGATTGTCTCGGGCGATGTCACACGATGCAACCGCGTCTCGCCGCGACCTTTGGAAAATAATGTCGTCGTTGATGCGACTATATAAAGATATCGACTCGGCTGCCTGCGAGTGACAGGCTCTCTTCGGGGGGTATAACTCACCCTCCGCTTCTCTCCTTGCCAGCGTTTCGTTTCGGGGTACACGTCCCTGCACGTGTTCCTAAACGTGCCCTTTCCTATGTGTGCGCTTCTCCTTTCGCGGTCGACGCTTCGTCTTCGTGTATCGAATGCCTCGCCCGATGGAAACGCGACGTCTCCGAGCCGCGACGATATCAAAGAGCTTCAAAGTCGAACGGGGGAATCGAAGAATCGACCGGTCTCTACTCCTCGCTCACCTTTTCCCTTGATTGCACCCTCGCAAGTTCGTTAAGAACGTCAAGTTAAAATGTTAAGGTGATTCGGATATTTTGGTATAGATGCACTTTCTCTTAGAAAATGGTAAACGTTGAATGGCGTGAATCCTCTTCGTTCGTATGGGTTTTAAATTGTAAAGCGATTGTCAAACGCTGCCGATTGTTAAAGAGGCCTTTATCAACGAACATCCCACTTACCAGTGTGCAGCTTTTCATTATTCGCGGTTTGAGATACTGGGTAGTTAGCGGGGCAATATTCGCCGGCTACCGTCTGAAGTGGCTCGGGCAATCTGCCAAATCCGTTTCCAGGCTAGAAACACAGGAAAAAGAAATATGGATTACTACAAGATACAGAGACTTAATAATATTCAAATAATATTCAATGTTTCCTTTGAGAACTACACGATTACGGATAATCACCAGATAATCTAATGTATTCTCCTCTTACTTCAATAGTAACACAACTCGAAGAATGAAATTTTCTAGAAAAGGGGAAAAACTATTTTTTTAATGTGATGTATATATATGTATAGAAGATTATTGACTAATCGAATAATATCAGCAAAAAGAATGCAATAATCTTAACACGGTCAAATGTAATTTTCCTTTAATCCGGAAATAGTCATGTTTACTCAACTCATTCAATAACCCAAGAATTACGGTTTTTTTTTAGCTGTGTCATGTTTGAAGTAAGGAAGCGATATTTGTTTGTCTAGTTTGTTCCGATATTATGCAATAGATGTTAGACGAATGTGAAAGAGAATGCGAGTGATTTCAGAGAGTGATTGTGAGACTCTCAATATAGGAGCGCGCGAAAGACACAGTGAGAAATAGAGGATGAAGGGTAAGAGAAGGGCAAGAGGAAGACATCCGGTGAACGATTGGACGGTTTCCTCCTTGCGGGGCAATCTAGTGGTAAACTCAGTTACCGGTTTTGGGATTTTCGATAACGCAGACGTTGCCTTTGATTCCGTAAAATTTGACTACAGATTATGGGAGCGCGAACTATCGTATTCGCGAAAAAAATCTCACGCGAAAAAGTATTCGAGAGAGACTCGATCACGTGGGAAATTAGGTTCATAAAATGCTAAAACAATTAAAATGTCGAACTGTGTACCGAAAATATTACAATATATACAATGTACAACATCTCCCATGTTGGATATCTCTGATAGAAAGTATATTGATATTAACGAGCATCCGGCGGAGTCACGCTGCTCAAAGTTTCATTATTTGTTCATAATTTCTCCTCGAGATTTTCTTTTGATCGCAATTAATCGTCGTCCGCAATTAGTTGCCGCGATGGCACGGCGCCTATAATCCATGCGCTTCAACATAAATTTTAATTACATTCACTAATACCGCCTTAAATGTTTAATACGCCTGTCAATCCATTATGTATATATATTTACTGACGCAAAAACGATTCGCGAGACACGTAGAGTATTTCAATTGCGCACGAAATAAGTATTAATATTCTGTATGCATTAATTTAATAAAATAGAAATACTTGTATTTTTCAAATTAATTTTTAAAAATCTGTCCAGTATTTGTAAGTATAATATTTAGTAGATAAACGTATCTCTCTCTCTCTCTCTCTCTCTGTAATACTTCAACGATACTTAATTAATGCTGAAATATTATACTGCGTGATACTTATAAATAATATATCGAGACTATGCTGATTAATCGTTCTTTACAATGTTGTCGAACTGTTAAAAAAAGTATTTCGTTTTTGTGACTATAATTGCACGATAAAATAATTATCTATAATAATTATAAAAATTATTAAAGATAAATATATTATCTTTATATATATATATACATAAACACATATAATTTTTATTCTAACATTATAGCAATAATAAATACTAATAATAGAACTTCCAACCATAATTATTGTATTATGCAATAATAAATCACAAATACGAAAAACATTTTTCTTTCAGCGCACGAAAGAAAAATGTTCTTCCAATACCGGTGTTTTTTTGCCGAGTAGGATTTAACAGCGGATTGATCAGGCAATGACCCGTAAGTGGAAGGCGCAAACACAGGACCAACCGTGTACCATTTGATGTCTCGTAGCCTTTCCCAGCGGATGTCGTTTTAGACGAATGCATTCGGCACGCGAGTTTATATATGCGCGCGTTTATGCCTCTCGTGAAAACGAGATACCCACGACGGCCACGACGGATCGAGGGAACGCCCCGTCGTTCGCGACGAGGTTGTATATATGCAGGGGTCCTGGCACGGCACCCCAAATCCACGTTCTCCCTCGTAGTAATTGTGCACTTCGGTTCGGTTTATAATAAAGTCATCGAGAGCGGACGACACGTCGTCAAACTGTGTCGTCCCTTTCGTGATCACTCGACGGACTAGGAAGTTATATTCTGGAGATGAAGTATCGAGACAGTGATAAATGGTTGATAAAAAAGTGACTTTTAGAGGGAGAGATTCAAGATAAATTCTAGATTCTGTAATCCAAACCAAAACTGGTAAACATGCATAAAATCTACACTACAAAAATTTTTGATACGTGTAACTATAATAATAACATTATATTGGAATTATGATTATTATCGCTGTAATGTTAGTAATAAAATTTTATTTATAGTGTTACGTGCCAGAATATTATGAAAAACATTTGAAAAAAATCAAAATACAGCACACACGTAAAATTAAAATACGCGAATACTCATTAGCTAAAATGTTACAACACTTTTTTCGATAGGAAACTCAGCCTTGCTCGTAAAGCGATTGAACGTAAATGATTAGATTCATAAATAAGAACCAATCGCTCGGTGAGTAGATTACATTTCGGAACCCATATCTTAAAATTTGATGGGAATTAAAAATAGTCTAAAGTGGACTCACAAAATGGAAACATTTTCAACAATCCGCATTTCATGTGTGCTCTTTAGTCAGCGAGCAGATAAAAGGCGGCCACAGTTCCTTCTGCTAATTACGTGTCGATAATGGCAAGGATGGTCAATTTTATCAATCACAGGCGAGAACTCGGGTTACTTCGCCAAGAAAGTTTCCCTGCCGTCTTCCTACCCTTACGAATCGCGAAGATAATGGCAGTGGTGAACACTGAAAGGCGGACAATGCCTGGCGAGAGGCCGGGTGTGGAAGAGATTTCGAGATTAAAGAACTCGTCGCACTGTATCCAAGTTTATCAGCTAATTGCGTCCCACAACGCGTTGCAAAGATCGCGCTGGAAGAAATTTTTATAATTTTTATAATTTTACGTTTTTCTGCATCGATCTCAAGTGTCGGTTTGACTATGAAAGTAACGCTCGAAAAGTGCAACGTATAAAAATATTATTTATAACATATTATTTATCTTATTATAAGACTAATAACATCAACAAGATCATGCGAGAATACACGGAATCTAGTTTAACCCTCCAAAGTTGAGGGTGGGTTTATTGGATCCCCTCAATTATAAATATCTTTGTCAAAAATGTCGAACAATTCAATTCTCTTTACGTTACATTTGCAAATTTGGATTATTCTTATTAAAATATTGAAATATATTTAGTATTATTTTTTTCTTCTACAAAAGCTTGTCATTCTTGAAATTAACCTCCCATAAACTACTCTACATTTCACCACTTATAATTAGTCAGATCATTCAGGAGGGATGATTGTGTTTTTCCAAAGATTTTTGGGGTTTGACAAAATCTAAAAAAATTCTGGTACACTCTTTCAACTTTTTTAGGAATACTATATAACTCGGAACAGTTTCCACTTTTTTGCTGAAACTTGAGACAAAATCGGCAAAATAATTCAAAGTCGAAAACTGGTCTTATAAGTTTCCAAATTCTCGAGTGGTGTGCGGAGGATTAATTAGTGTCTTTTAATTAACATAAATTAA
>NW_017305967.1:62090-72929 GCF_001594115.1 Trachymyrmex septentrionalis
AATGAATTACCTCGCAGATCAGTAATCGTGTTACAGAGACTTCGACGACAACTTCGGAGGGTTGATACCAAGCTCATCGAGAAGAACGAAATGAAACAGTTAAACAATCAGCAAATAAACAAGCGAGCACGGGTAATTCCGCACACGCCCCGTTCCCGAGGAGGCCACCCCTAATCATGGGAAACTCGAGTGGCGACATATGCTATCTCTTGCGGCAGTCAATTAAACGGCGCCCGGCGTCGTGCCGACCCGACGGTGAGGCAGGAACCGCGTGTGTGGGAATCGGCCGATTTTTAGAGTCAACAAACATAAATCAAGTACTCGCCAAGTCATCCCCTCTCCCGTGTCCCCATATCCATTGACCACCCGCGGGTCCCGCGCGCATCGTGTCGTCACGGTGGTGGCACGTACGCACGTACGCACGCATGCACGCGAGGAGTACCGGCGACAATTACGTGTTTAGAGGACACAAAAGGGGTGGCACCCGTGGGACGAGCCATCGGAGCGTGGAGGCGCGTGCCGCGGCAATTCGCCACCCGACCGAGCGATCATCTCTCGAGTGGCCGCATTGTACGCGCGATGACCCTGGACCTCGTGCCACTCGCCGAGAACTCTATTGTGTCGGCCCCGAGGAAGTCGGATATCCGTATCAAACGGAGCGGCTCTTAATACGGCGGTGTTTAATGGGTCTTAAACACCTTCGTGACCGGCAACGTTTTGACGCTGCACCTTCTTGGACGGCTATTAACGTAACGCTAAGTAGAAACGCCAAAGGAAAGTGGAGAAAAGCAGCCGGATTTATTTGTTGCAACTCGAATAAATATAATCGATTGTGATTTAGCCTCTCTGTATCTTTTCGTTTTTTTTATTTCTGTGTAGTCAAACATGAAATGATTTCTTTTAATTTTTTAACTATTCTATTCTTATCTAGTGAGGTAATTGCGATTAATGTTATGTTGTAATGAAAAATAAATTTTATCGCCTAGAAATAAATTGACGAATAAAGATTATCATTTACACTCCTTTTTTTTTCTCAGATAGGGTCTCGTAATTTTTCTATTACCAATCTGAATAAAAATAAACAAAAATGTGTACATAATATGATGAAGATAAAGCTTTTATCTTTAAATGCGATATTTCTGTTTGATTTATAAAAAGAAAGATTTTTCATGTAAACAATTGAATTGGCAAATAAGTTCGTTGAGTTTTTTGAGAATGGAATGAAACAATTTTATTCTATTCTTTTTTTAAAGTTGGCAACTATACCATCTAGAGCAAAGTTTAAGAATCTGTTTTTTTAATTGCGGTACGATGATCTTTACCGAAGTTATAAGCAATCAAAGTCATGCAGCAGAATGCTTTTTTATGTAATCTGCGAGAGTAACTCGGTAACAAAAATCATAGAAACATTTTTTAAAGACGAATTTTGAGGAAAAATTTCAAGCTTTCACGTCAGATCGTAAAAAAATTTTGCAAATTTTTTTGAGCACGTAATAGATCCTCAAAGTGAGAAAAAAATTGTTCATTTTATTTCAGCTCGTAGTTCTTTATATAATATGTAAAAATTATTAAATTCACATAAACTCAAAAAATAGCCACCTTTTAAAATAAAGATTTCAAGCATTAAAAACTTTTATTTAATTTAAATTTCGTTCAATTTTAACGAAAATATTGTATGTACAATTTTCAGTTAACAAAACCGAACAAACTTATTTGCGAATCCAATATCATCTATTTAAGTTATCAGCTTATTTATCTCTTCATGCACAACAAGATTAAATCAATCAAATATTAAATTCATTTGATTTTCTGAGATCCTTAAATTATAAAATATCATTTTTATCAATTAATAAATCAATTAATAAAGATTGTAATAAATTAATTGTGTATATATTATTTACGAGACTTTTACAGATTAGTACAAATCAAATATTACAAATTCACTGACTTTTTTTAAATGTTAATTTTCAAATAATAAATCGTTTTTATCAATTAATAAAGGATATAATAAACACGTTAAGTACGCGTTATTAATGAGAATTCAATATGAATCAATCAAATGTTACAAATTTATTTGACTTTTCGAGAAGATACTAATTCTTAAATAAAAAAATCATCGTTTCTTTATCAATTACATAAACACGATAAAGAACATGAACACGTCAATTTGTATATTATCAACAAGATTCTTATAAATCTAATACGAATTAATCAAATATTAGAAAATTTGCTTGATTTCCTATGAGATACTGATCACTAATTAAAAAAAAAAACTTCTTTTTTTCGATTAATATAAAGATCACAAAGTCTTTAGAAATTCAATTCTATCTTTCAATAACAAGTAACAAATAAATTTTCAGTTACTTACTAAGCCCGCCAATTCTGTCGTCGCGGCAGGCACCTCCTGATCGGCAAGATTCATCATAACTTCGCAATTCGTCGTTTCGTCTCCCGATCAATCGTTATCGAGTCGAAAATTTCTCACTGTAGACAAACAGGATCACCAATTCGGAATTGCAAAAAAAAAAACGCGCGATCGCAAAATTCGCGCGACGCGAGTTCAATCGTCGCCCGGTGTTACAACGCGAAGATCGAAGATAGCACTGAATCGGGTGATTTGATCTCGGCGCGAACAGAGGGGTGAGCCACCCTCACGGCCGGGGGTTGTCTCCGAGCTCCGGTGTACGCCCCCAATGTGACGTAGCACTCAGTCCTGCGCGTATTTCGCCTCCTTGCCGGCCACTACCTAACCGGGTGCTGGGCGGAGCCTGAAACTCATTGGCGACATACCAGCTCGATGATCAACGAAGGGATGATGCTACGAACCTCCACGCGAGAGAGGACCACGGGCTCTCTCGGCTCGAGCTTCGAGCAAATTCGATTCGATCGCCATCGAGATATTCGCGCGCGCGAATAGAGATACGTTTTCAATATAACTTTCAATCAGCCTGGGCCAACGTGAGCGTTCCAGCTACTCGGATTGAATAAGGTAGCTGCTCATATGCAGCACAGATTGTTAAAGAACGTCCTAAAAACGGCCTGAAGACGTCTCTATATCCTATGAACATCCTCAGAACGTTCCTAGGATGTCTCTCGAATAAAGCACTGCATGGGTGATAAAAACCTCTCTTTCGAAATTGTATACATTACGATTTTAGAAAATCTTTGAAGATTTAAAGCGATTCTTAGTAAAAATGATTAAATCTGCGTTGAGATAGATTTTGTGTCAATTAATTAACCTATATGACACAGATCGTTCCAGCAATATTGCAATGTTTCTGCAAGCTTCTGGTGCTGTATGGAAAAAATGTATGTAAATAATTACAATATATAAAAATAATAGCCATAATCTTCTTTGTTTCATTCAAATTCATTCGATAAGTTGCAGAACTGTAACTAAAAGCAAGATATATATAAACAATATAATATTTATTCATCGATTTATTTCTACGATGACAAAAATTGAATTTATCAATTAAATGAATATAATTTCAAAATTAAATAAAAAAATCACAAATTAAATAAAAATTAAACTATTCTATTCAGTATAGAAATTTGCAGTAACATCGCTGCAATATCTGTAATGTTATTACAATATTCCTGGAATGATCTGTGCTGTCTGAAACCTTTTTGACTTTTTATTACTATTAAATTCTTTGCTCAAAGGGGACATTCGTTTTATTGTTCGCGGAGAAGTCATTGCTTCGAGATTTCGTTGAGGAAAGAAATGTTTTCATTTTTCATCGTGTAGTGAATTAGTGATTAAGATCTTTATTGATGATAATAGATGCTATCGCTTTATCATCCATAGATAAATAACATCACGTAACATCTAGGATTTTCGTTAAGATGTCACTACCGAGAAGAAATACAGAAGAGTACCGAGCGCGTGCGCAACAAAACAACCTTGCCGAGTGGATGGTCCATCATTTTTCGTAGATTTTACTAACTTGATATAATTTCGTAGTCGCGAAATATTGTGAATGAAAATGAATTTACCTCAAGAAATACACTAAACGCGTGCGTAATACGCAATAAAACGACTGACCATGTCGACTATTTTGTGAACATCTAAATTTTCCTCTTGACAGTACAGAGGCGAACATTGAAAAGATTTCGGAGTAAATCATTTTCGGATAGCACATTACATCATTGTAAGTAAACGATTTTTGTGAACGACTTACACTTTCCTGTGTAATTGCATCATCAATAATAATGTTGATACTTTTAAATTATGTTAGAATAATATGTTAATATCAACAAACAACTAATTAATCGACAGTAACAACTAATTTACTTATTTCTAATTGCTCCAATTTGTTAGATATGAACATTTTTACACGCACCGCTATTGACAAGAATTCAAAAAGATTGCTTAACAAATTTCTTATAACTATCTCATAATTGTGATAGGAAAGTAATACAGACATACTCATGTATGAATTGGACTTTGGAACGAAGAGAATTTCGGAGTAACGGATTGCTCCAGTGTTGTGAAATATTATATTTTATTCTTAATTGTCATGCCTTGAATGCTGCCGAATTTCTTCTAATCTCTGAAAATTTCTGTTAATCTCATTGTTTTACGAAACAATTCATTAAATCCGATTAAATTCCTTGCGAAAATTATGATTTTTATTGTCAAATCGATCGGCTCCGAAATAATGCTTTTGACATTTTGCAATTATGATGACATAGCACAACCTGTTGAAGATGTATTTCGAAATAATGACACAAAGACATCTTTTATCTACTGTGTTAAAATTCATTTATGCAGTATACATATATTATATAAATTTATGTGAATATATAGTTCAAGAAGTATTCTTTCGAGGTTAAGCTAACCTTAAAGATCCTCTAACAAGTCAACTTTCTGATTCTTTCTGATATTTCATAAGTTTTTTTACTGTGTACTTGACTGCATAAGAACTTTATTCTTCTCGCTTTCGTCAAATTTCAAACATATACTATTTAATTTTACGTTCTTTAATGATGAACTTTTTGTGTGTGAACTCATGTATAATAATGCAGTAAACTTACATTTGTTTCACGTTAATTTATTGCATCAATTCAAAGAGTTCTAAAAAAAAAAATAGGTATTTTAGTGCAAGAAATGTACACTACTTCAACTATAAAAAACAGGGGAAAATATGGGGGAGAATATAATAAAAATATATGAATATATAAATGAAAATGATAAATATAATTATTTAAAAAAATAAAAAAATACAATTATTCTCTCTCATATTTTGATATATTTTGACGGCGAAACATCACTTCACAAAGATAGAATGTCTCGTCACATTAATTATACTCCCAATTCTGACTTTGCCTAAATTATTAGTAATTACAAATTTGTGAACTTACAGGATTTTGGACATTAATGCTCATAATACACCGATGAGATATGCGGCATCAAGTTAGGCCAAATCTTGGGCGAGTCTTTCTGTTTGATCAGTCTATCGCTACAAGCTACAATAACTGTCCATATTCGAGAGATGTCTGCAGTAGAGGCAACACCGTTCATCCGCACCATCGAGTGGGACATGATGGACAAGACGAAATTCTTCCCGCTCAGCATGCTGTCCTCGTTCTCGGTCAGGTGTTGCCTGTATCCCCTGACAGTGATCAAGACTCACCTACAAGTGCAAAGACAAAATCACATGTACAATGGTAACATAAATTAAACAATAATAAATTAAACTAGACTAAAATGTGAATAATACAAATAAGCAACCCAGTAAACATCATCTAGCATGACATCAATATTATGATTTCACACTAAGGCCCAGTTCCACAAATCAAGATTAACTCTTAATCGAGGTTCAACTTATTCATTGTCTCTTTCTAATTCTAGAATTGGAAAGAGATAAGAAATAAATTTAATCTCGGTTAAGAGTTAACCGTAAGTTAACAATATAAATATAACACATAATATTGCACATACATAATACAATAGTTACTTGTCGAGAGTAAAATTATAACATTGATTTTATGTTACTGTTAGTGTTAACTGGGTAAAAAGCGCTTTGTACGATTGAAGCTGAAACTTAGTGGCTAATAGTATTTCTATGTAAATTTTAAACACGTGTTTTGATAAATTAAATAAACTGCACGTTGATTACTATCTGGTTTGAAACACAATCATAAATCACTAAAGCTGAAATAATAATATCTTAAATTAATCGCAAATTAAGTAAATTAATTTCTATATAAATCAACTTTACAGAGTAAATAATCTTCCTTCGAATTCTCATGCAATATCTTTTATTCCGTAGGTATGATAGATGCATATAGAAAAATTTATAAAGTCGAAGGCTTCTCAGGCCTTTATCGAGGCTTCTGGATAAGTTCCATTCAAATTGTCTCTGGTGTATTTTATGTATCAACCTATGAAGGAGTACGTCACTTGCTTGGACAAGATACACCCCTTGGACGCGTTGACTCCAAAGTCAAAGCGTTGATTGCTGGCGGTGCTGCCAGTTTAGTTGGGCAAACGATAGTCGTTCCTTTCGATGTTCTCAGTCAGCATCTAATGGTTCTCGGCATAAATAACACCAAGCACGGCAGGGTGTATGTAGATAAAGTGAGTCAGGAAGTTTCTACTAAATTCACTAGACCTTCAACAACGATTCCTTTGAGATACTAATGCCAAATGTTTCTTATAGATGGGAATGAATCCCTTAGGCCTGACCCTTGAATCTGGAAAGACTCGCGCGCAAATCTCCGCGGAAATAATAAGATTGATTTATCAGAGAGATGGTTATCGTGGCTTCTATCGAGGGTACATGGCATCTTTGTGTGCGTATGTACCTAATAGCGCCCTTTGGTGGGGATTGTATACGGTTTATCAAGGTAATTGTACTTTGTACTTCGTAACAGGGTTGGAAAAATTTTTTGAATAAAGTCCATGATTTTTCCGATCATCATCAATCCTGCTTCGTAGCCATTAAATAAAAAAAGAATAATGTCTTTTATATCCCCTTTTTGGCAGATGAGCTTATAAAGCTACTTCCAAACTGGTTCTCGCACTTGTGTATACAGGCGATTGCGGGCACATTGGGTGGTTTTACGACCACGATCATTACGAATCCCTTGGACATTGTGAGAGCGAGATTGCAAGTGCAACGATTAGACAGTATGCTTAGTGCATTTAGGATACTGTGGATCGAGGAAGGACTGCATATGTTTAGTAAAGGACTCTCTGCGAGGCTCGTTCAATCTGCCTGCTTTAGTTTTTCGATAATTCTAGGTTATGAAACTATCAAGAGAGTGAGCATAACCGAAGAATACAAGAGTTATGTTCGATGGTGAGCTTCACAGGTACTAACACAATTAATTTTCCGTGGATAGAGTCGTGCATGGGTTTCATCCGTGATTTTTTTCGACCTCAACGCACCTTTTAATGTGTATCACTTTTCAAGGAAAGGACCGTCATAATTTAATCGATACATCATCAATAATGAAAAAATATTTCTATAGCTTCTTCCAAAGAAGCTAACTAAATTAATTTTCTTCTAGAAGTGCTATTAATAATATCCAGCAAACGAGAATGGATTGAAATGGATTCGGATTTTCAGAAATATTGATTCACGAATGTTAAAATGAATGCTTTTCAATCCTGAATGCATTTTTATTCATTTATAGGAATTGCATGAAGCATATCTCTATGCTTTTCAATTTGAAAATAATATGCTTTTTCTGCACTGTGAATACTGTTCAATTCAAAATTTTGAATTATATCCAATTGAATCCAATTAAATTCAAAAAAGTATTCGCTATTTAAAATACGCGTGCGCGCGCATTTGGATAGAAAAAAATTTCAATCCATTTTAATCCATTCTCGTGTGCTGAGTAGATTTTAAAAGTGTGATTAAAGCTATCTTTTGTTACACACGAACAAAAAAGAAATATTATAATCGCAGCGTCATCAGCTATTTTGCGTAATTTTTCGTAAATCGTACATCGCAATTTGATATGTCACGTAATCATGTAGACTTTACATACACTCAAAAGAAGAGACGTAGTAGTGGTAACTTAAAGGTGACAAATATACAAGTTTTATATGTAGAATTAATATCACGCGAGAAGCTGAATAAATTATTTTATAGTTTCGCAATTTAAAAATATATATTTATTCGAGCTGAGTGACTCGGTGCTCGGACTATCAGCAATCGTACATTTCACAATAGTCTTTAAACTTTCTAACTTATCACACAGATGGAGCAGTAAACTCTTTTTTAAATAATTTTTTTGCGCATGTGAGGCGCGAATGGGATCGAACTCGGATTTATGGATTTATAATTAAGGCTATTGTGAAATGTACGAAGAGCTTAAAAGATTTTGAGTTCAAAAGATGTATCTGAGATGTCCTAGAGTCCTACATATACTTCAGAATGTGTGTTAGACGTAAAAAGAGAATGATTGAGGCTCGATTGCACCAACTTACTTTCTCTTACGAAAAAATACACTGAACTAGACATTGGCGGTCCGAAATATCATTCAAATTAAGTGTTAATCCTCAAGATGGAGGTTTATTTGGAAGTTAACACTCAATTTATAAGTGTCATTTCGAACCGCTAACGCCTAGTTTGGTATATTTTTTCGTAAGGGAATTGACTTTAAGCAAGACTTAAAAATCTCTTTTTTTTTTAAAGCCGATAGAAAGGGAAACTGAAAGGGAAAGAGTTTTAAGCCTCGCTTAAAATTAAAGTAACGTTGATGCAATCTAAGATTCAAATAGGAAATTATAGATGGGCTGAATAAGCTAGTTCCTAACCCAGCAAACGAGAATGGATTGAAATTGATTCGAATTTTCAGAAATATTGATTCACAAATGTTAAAATTAATGCTTTTCAATCCTGAATGCATTTTTATGCATTTATAGAAATTGCATTTTATGGAGCACATCTCTATACCTTTCAATCTAAAAATAATATTAGCTTTTTCTATGCATTGTGAATACTGTTCAATTCAAAATTTTAAATAGGAAATGCAGTTTTTCAATCCAATTGCATTCAAATAAATTCTAATTGAATTCAATTGAATCTGATTAAATTAAAAAAAAAAGTATTCGCTATTTAAATTACGCATTCGGATAGAAAAAAATTTTAATTCATTTAGTCCATTCTCGTTGGAAGGACTGTTTTTCTCAATTAAAAATAAAATATTCATTCATACATATACATTTATTGTACATATCGAATTTGTATAGTTGCCGCCTTTATAGTTTTCCGTTACTATGTTTTTCTCTATGTACATAACTACTATGTATACTTTGGTACATATAAAACGATAGTTCCGAATGACGGTAACTAGGCAAGTATTTGTAAATGTAATAAGCGCATTTTATACGCATCACGTGTCAGATGGAGTACAAACTTCGTAACATGTATTAGATATGTTACTGTGATACAAATATGTCCTATACATACTTTAAAGACAGCCTGTATCTTAGACGCGTGTCCGTTCATAATATTACGATATAAGGTCTGTGGCTGAACTGATGTACACTTTTGGAATTTAAAGTGAGATAGATATATATTATGTTTGATATTTGGCCAAAGCGAGAAAGAGAGTTCTAGTGTAGTCTAGTACAGAAATAAAAAAAAAAACAGACCTGCAGATGATCCTAGTCAAATATAGGCATGCAAATGTGTCTACATATATACGGCCGTCTTGAAAATACGGATAGAACGTAATACCTGAATCAAGCGGATTATACAGGTTCACTAAAATATCAATCCTACAAAGATATAAGAAATATGACTGTTTAATATTTCAATTTATATTGTGTATATATATATATATATATATATATAGTAAAATTGAAAATTCCCAAGAACTCCATGAGAATATGAATAAATTTTATTGACTATATTAAATCGTGCGCGATGACTGCGTGTTTCCTGTCTTAAGATAGTATCCGCTCATATCCCTAAGTATTACCTGCACATAGACAGCTACGATTATTACCCATGGAAGACTGAAACTCCTCATTCCTCGGTGCGACATGAGCGCAATGCAAGCAAATTAGCGTATCGCTTCGAAATTAATCCGCCTGACATGCAAATCGGGCAGGGATCAAGATTGAGCGAGCATACAGAGTAGACAAAGGCCGGCGGCGCGTTCGAGTTACTACGTGAACGGATACATCGATTGGTATGCATCGCGGAATAGATCGATCTGACATCTCTTCGATGACTAGGCGCCAGATCGACGCTGGTGATTTTCTATGTCGGCGTCGTTGGTGTGCTCTCACACTCAGGGATACATGAATTATTCCAGAGACGAGGTAACGCCCGTCGGCGATCAATCGAATCCAAGCGAAACGGCCTTCGTTCGCTAGCTATGCAGGCGATGCGAAACTTATAATTGCGCGATGTTACATACACGTCCAGCTTTCACGTGACCGTCAAATATCAATATCGTCAAAATCGATCTCGCGATTCTGCTTATACTTATTCAATTACCATACATATATTAACCGTCGTATATATACGCAATAATCGTCAAATTAATCAAAACGTAAGAAGTAAGTGTTAAAATCAAGACTAAAAAATTAAAACTTGAGATATTACAATATTTTTAAGACGTCTTTACATCATTTTTATTTCAATGACATAACTAAAAAAAAACGTGATTTTTACGTTATTAAAATTTAAGTTATGAAAACTACATGAAAATGAGTTAAGTAAGCATTATCTTATTAACTATCAAAAGTGAATTATAACTTCATAAAAAAATCGTTAAAATTATCAAAATTCAAAAAAGTGATTTGAGGAAGAAATTATCAAAATCACAATTAAAATAGAAAAGAAGACTTTTTAATTACTAAAA
>NW_017305967.1:73029-77360 GCF_001594115.1 Trachymyrmex septentrionalis
AAATCATCAAAATCACAATTAAAATAGAAAAGAAGACTTTTTAATTACTAAAAAGAAAATAATGATTTTTTAAATCCGAGAGGTTTCTCTTTTTTTACGTAAACGATTACCTGAGGGGTTTTTATACTACAATTAAAACAATTATCATTAACACGTTAAATATCACGCTGATATTACATGACTTATCCAAGACCACCAACATGAATCTGTTATCATGCGATACATATTGTGTCAAAATTCAAAAATATTGACATTTATTCGAATTATGTGTTTCTATTATCTTGACATATCGCCGGTCACCGGTGTCCTCTGACGACATCACCGACAAACTGATTACCAGTCGGTGATTCCCATCGCATTCAATGCGTTAATAATATATTGTTTATTATTATTTTTCGATTTATTAATATTTTACACAAAACATTATGAATATGGATTTAATGACAACTTTTTGACAAAAATAAATAAATAAGTAGAAATGAAATAAATAAACAGAATAAACCCGTCAAATAGCTCATTACAATATTTAAAAAGAATACAGATTTTAATACAATGTTTTTTTGTCGGTTTTCGAATTGTATATTTAAAAGTTCGTAAAGAATAATTATTAAAAAAGAAAAAATATATTAAACAATATCCATAAACAATATTTTACAATTTACATTTGTTTGCCGTTAAGATGTGAAAACAACCCAATTGGCTATTCCTGTGTTAATTATAACACGAAAATGACTAAAATGACATTTTGATCTTGTTAAGAATATTTTTCTTTTTGCCGATATTATTTGATTAATCAATAATTTTCTGTCAAGTTAAAAAATAGTTTTCCCCTTTTTCTGAGAAAATTAATTTTTTAAGTTGTGAAATTGTAATAACGATATAGGTGTGATGTCAAAAAGACATTTTATTTAAAATAAAAAAAATTTATATTTCGATTTGGACATTGTGTTTTACAGAGTGTTTCATAAATGTATACACTGAAAAAAATATAGTCAATTTTAATAAATATTTAGTTGAATACTGCCAACTAAGTATTTATTAAATATAAAGATATATTTATTTGATACAAGAAATGTTAATTTGATTTAACAATCTTTTTTTTTTATTAAACAAATATTTACTTACTGTAAGTAAATGTTTAGTTGGCAGTATTGAACTAAATATTTATTAAAATTAACTGTATTTTTTTCTCAGTGTATCAATACTTTAGGACGCAAATCTACACACTAAATTAAATAAAAAATGTGAACCTATATCCTATATATATCTTAGTTTTCAAGTTATGAATGATTAAAGAAAATATATGTCGAAGTATTCACTTCGTGCGTTAACACATGTTATTGTACAGCTTAGCATGCACGTTTCACGTTCTTTGATGTTTATAAACAATACCTATTAGTACAGATCGGACAGAATTTCAGGCAGTCAGTATCTTACGCTCGCAAGTTACTGTTCTGGTGCTCCTAGCTATCAAGCAAAACTTGTGATTTATGTACGATGGTGCTCTGCCACATTTTCATCTCGAAAGAAAAACATTTCTAAACAACGCCTTCATAAACCGAGCAGAGCGAGGCGGATCCATTCAATAGCATATGTTGCACGAGAAAAATACTTCGAACATTTTCTTCAATCATTCAACTTTAAAATTAAAGTATGTAGGTCATACGTTCACCTAACGTTTCTTATTTATTTTAGTATATAGATTTACCTCTTAAAATATTGATATTATTTATAAAACGCACTGTATATAGACATTACTTATATCTATCGTTCTCTTACTTTACAACTTAAAAAATTAATTTTCTCAAAAAAGGGGAAATATATTCATAGGGAGGGGGGAGGATAATATATACATAAAAACATTAAAGATTGAGTTGATAAAATTATCGCTTACATTCAAACGCGAACATATCATCGTCTTTATCAATTACGTATCTACATTTTTAACGAGTAACTTTGATGAATTGCATGCATTTTAATTTGTGTGTACACGCACAAGTACGCCATCTTGAATGATACATCATCTGTGAAGTATAACCATCTGCTGCTGCATTTAATGCAACACCGATTCGTTTGCGTTTTCCTTATCTACAGGACAGGCTTATCACTTGATTTTCCACGTACAGAGCGGTTTATTTTCTTGTACCGATAAATTCTCATTTAATATATCGCTCATCGCTAAATATCACGTACGATTTATAACTTAAGTTCGAATGCGCATTTTAAAATTTATTCTACCCTTTCATGTAAAAAAAGATTATATTCCAGTTTCGCTTTATAATGTACTGCACACGCGGTGCGTAATTGAATATGAATAGTTAGGGTTGGGTAGTAACTAGTTAAAATGTTAAAAAAAAAAGTTAAAAAGTTAATAACTTTTAACTCAACTTAGTTAATTTTAAATGCATTAATTTTTAACTTAATTTAGTTACTTTTAAACTTTAATTGATCAACTTTTTTTAAATTAAAAATTTTTCTTTTTCAATATTAAAAATTTTTCTATCTCTCTTAATGCTAATATTTTCTTTTCTATGAAGTCTTAAACATTAGAGAATTAATTTAGAAAAAGTTCAATGATTTTATGATAAGAGATCTATAATAAGAGTTACATCATACGGTAGTTAATTTTTTTTATTGACTCGACAGGTTTTGTTAATTCCCGCTTATATTTGAATCACACGAATTTTAGGTATTATAAATGTTATATTTCAGCAACATAAATTTGAAATGAATCTTAGATGAAAAGCCTTATTGTCGAACAGTATTGCACATCCACCCATTTTCTACATTTTTACGTATATTTTTTTGTAACAAATATCTAGTCGATGCAGTCGTAAACATGCATGAGCAGTCATTTCAGAAGTTTAAGAAAGTTAGATAATGATTAAAGAAAGAGAAATAATGCAAACATATATCCTTCTCTCTTACAAGATTTTGACAAAAACGCCTTATGGTGTAACTCTTATATATAAGTAACTATACATGTGAATATAAAATTAAATTTATCTAATAATCTATATTTGTAAGTGTATATTTAAAGTAATCTCATTTTTAAAAAAATTAGGACATTCTGATATCAAAAATAATTTTTTTCAAAATTAATTTTTTTTAAAACTTAAGTTAATTCAATCTTAACTTAACTTTTATTAAGTTAATTCTTTATTCCTTCAACTTTTAACTTAATGTCATTAACTTTATAAGCCATTAACTTTAACTTAATTTAGTTAAAAAAAAAAACATTAACTTGCCCAATCCTGTGAATAATACATTCCGACCACAGGCAACTCTAACCCGAGCAAATGTCAAACAGAGAAACCGAGCGCGTTCGCTGGTTTCCTATTTCCAGCGAGATCAAACATTCGTGGATCAGGACGCGGCGAAAGGGGAAAAGAGAATATTATTCGGAGAACGATGTACACCAAACGGTAACATCTCCTCGTTCTTTGAGGAATCGCCGAGGCGGCTCTAAAAAGGGATTCGCCGCGACGGATCTTTTTCATCCCGCGGGGGACACATTAAAAGCGAATCTTCCTTTTTGCCTCCATGATTTCTAAATGACACCACCTATTGCCGGGAGAGAGCTCGCTCGTGCTTTATGCCATCGTAAAAACCTGGGACGCCGAATATTCGGCAATTTTTCTTAGGAAAATATATACGCGCGACGAAAATACCTCCCACTTCGCGCTTCAAGTGACTCGAGGAGAAGATTGCTTCGCGTTTTGCACGGCTAATTCTCGCGCGTCTCTGTAGGGAGAAAAAAAAAAGGAAGTACTGGGGGATTCATGACTAAAGGAATTTGGAAGACGAAACAGTGAGACGGGGACTTGTTGTTCGCTCGAGTCATTAACCGAATTTTCAAAGGTTCGCATTCAGGAAGGAGGAAAATACGGAACGCACACGCGCTCTCTCATTAGTGATGTTCGTCAGTCATCTCTCCGGGCACTCGAGAGGCATCTTTTCCTAAAGCGATTCTCCTTGCTTCATTTTCTAAGGACTATTCTCGCTTCCCTCATTATGTTCTGTTCGCCACGGGCAAAACGAGCACGGTGATACGTGGAAGAGAATAGCTCTGCGGGGAACGACGACCTTACGCGCTAAAATGTCGCTACGGTATAATGTACTTAAAGAGTTCATATATTATTAGAGTAAATTATATATTATTAGTCTTTTTCTACCTTTTTAAACATTCTTACGTATAAAAAAATTTTTAAACTTCACTATTCGCGCATCTCAATATATTTATTATCTTATTTATATGATATACTGTTTAAATTTAATTAAAAATTTTTTAATCTGCAATTTAATATTTTTCTTTAACAATATAAATAAAT
>NW_017305967.1:77460-78292 GCF_001594115.1 Trachymyrmex septentrionalis
TATTATTATTAATATAAAATTTTTCATGTACATATAAATTTATCCTTATTTTAAAAGACATCATTCAAAAAGTTTCCCAGGAAAAGGGAACAAGTAATTTTTTTAAATTAATAATTTTTCATAAATCAATAATTTTTTGGCAAAAATAATAATATTAAATTAATAATATTTAAAAAAAATAATATTCGGCAGAAAGAAATTATACTTAACAAGAATATCATTGTTGTTAAATGTTCGATATTTTTTTAAATAACACTTTTTTAGCTGTGTGACTATTTTGACAACTTTTTGGTAATATTAGTTCATTTTGATGATTAATAGGATAACGTATACTTAACTAATTCATAGTTATTATTCGAAATCACGTATTTTTTGATTTGTGTTACTTAACTGAAGCAAAGGAATGACGATATGCAAACTAAAATTGTATAAAATATCGTCCAGTATTACAGAAAAATTATCCTAAAAATAATTCTGTATCTAGTCGAGAACACAGTTGCTTCGTAGAATCGAGAGATATCTTTCGTGCTAGACAAGGGTGACACGAAATGATCAGCACGTGGAAATGGATTGCTGGTGAAACCCTTTGCAGTCTCTTTTTCCTGGAACTAAATTCTTCTAAATTCAAACACATGAAGGGCAGACGGCGGGCAAGGTCCTCCACGGTCGCACTGTCTACCAGCCGAGTCGTGCAACATTAACGTCGCTTCCTTTTTCCGAGTATCGAAGGGGTTCTCGCTCGAAGAAGAAGTACGCTCGTTATAAAGAACTGCAGTGCGTCGAAATGACGCGTTCAGAAAAAAAAAAAAAAAAAAAAAAAAAAAAAAAAAGG
>NW_017305967.1:78392-80737 GCF_001594115.1 Trachymyrmex septentrionalis
GTGAATATCCCGTTTGAATGTGATTTCACATCAATTTGATTTGACATCAAGTGGAATAATACCTACCTACCTATTGGAATAATACCTATTCGAAAGTAATCGTATCTTCAAGGCTCGAACATAATAATCCGAAGTTATTTTCTTTCCAGCGTAAAAACGCTCAATTTTTCGGGTTTAAAATTATCGCGTGGATCTCTTAACTTGGAATTAAGAATCCCCGAAGGATATACGAGACTCATAATTTCCATCGAAGGCGGCGGAATATTTAGCTCGAGATCTGCATTTCAAAGTGAAGAGAGTTCGATAATGTGTTACTTAATATAGCATGCATTACATAATGAGCTTTTTTACCTCGTGGGCTAACGTTATTTTTAACGCCCGCTTAAAATGTTTTGTGCACGAACGTGTTTCGTGGTGTACGCACGCACGCACGCACGCACGCACGCACGCACGCACGAGGAACAACCGGCGGGTTACGTTCTAAATCCGCGTACCGTGTAAATCATCGCGCTCACGCACGTGCTCGCATGCGTGCGTGCGGAGCACCGCTCACGTGCCACGACCGGCTGCGCTTAAGCGCACGAGAGCTTCTCGACCTGGACTTTTAATCATTTCCACGGCTTTTAAACGCTTCTTTTTCCTCGCCGGAGCGACGAGATGCCGTTTCTCCACGATAATATCGCAACATGCATCTGTATGATTAGAGCCAGTAAAGCCGGTAAAAAGCCACGCGTTCATTATGCGTTATTATTGTCATTATCGTAGCTGTTATTGTCATCGCCACTGACAACCGTTAATCATTGCTCGACCGATTGCTCGATCGATCATTAATCAAACGCTCAATTAAGAGAATGGAAAGTGAAGGCCTCGATGTGTTGAATTTTAAAAAGTTTTAATAAAGAAAGTCTTTGAGAAAAAGGCTCGATTGCGAAACGACGAGAGAAGCAGTCTGTCGTTAAGCCTTATTGTGTATACACGACGAAAATCCTGGATGTGAAAGAATTGTAAGTTCTAGTTGTGTCAGGATAAAACGCAATTACATAAACTAATAACGAGTCTTTAAGATTATTTAACAGTGAATGAAATTACGTATTACACAGTTTATTTGTGTCATAACAATTCCTCGTTCTTATGAATGAATTTAATTCCTTAACTCTTACCTGTCGATCGAATCGATGTGTTCATCCCATTTCATCATTTATCTCTCTCTTTTCACTTTTTTCTCCATTCGTCTCTCAGCTATTTCCTTCCAAAAACCGACCTTGCTTTACTCTAATCTGTCCGTAATCTCTATTCATTATTTGTGTCGATTCATTATTTCTTGCCTTGATTTCATATTACCGATTGTTTACTGTTATTCTAGATTTCACAGAATTAAGGGAGCGGCACAACAATTACCACGAATTACAGTGTAATTAAAATTTTCAAACTGACTTTACGGATTGCAATATTTTTTATAGAATAGGGTGAATTAATTTATAGAATTAGTTTACACACTTTATAGAATTTATGTAGAATTAATAGAATTAATAGAATTGATAAAATTTATAGAAGTAATAAAATTAATCGAATTAATCGAATTAATAGAATTAATTTGTAGGATAGAGTGAGTTTCACGAAAAAATCACACGAAAATGAAAAAATTCAGTTATTTTTGACTCGTATAGCTGTCATCTGAAGTCAAAATTTGCTTGATATAAAAGTTTCATATTCATATGAGTAGCGCAAGTATCTAGCGGACCTTCGGATTACTTCAATTACTTGAACGAACAATACTTGATTTGTAGAACTAAGAGATTGAAAGTCTAGAAAAAAAAAAAAATAAGATAGATTAGAACGTAATTCAACGTGCCATGCATATAACGCTCCATGTTATATGCTTGTTAAAGATTTAGGCCCAGTTGCACCAATGTTACTTTGACTTAAGCAAGGCTTCAAACTCTGTCTCTGTCTCCCTTTCGCTTTAAAACGTGACAGCTTTAAATCTCGCTTAAAGTCCAAGTAACGTTGATGCAACTGGATCATAAAATGGTAAATAGAGCAGTAATTACAGACTTTGGGCAGCATTGTCTTCAGTAGATACTCGATCTTGCAAGAGATAGTGCTGCAATGCATTAGATAAGGATAGGTGTATGCGTTCGAGTGAGACAGAAGGATACTATAAAAAACTGAATTTGGAATTAAAAAGTAATCTCATTGACGTCCATCAAGCTCGGTCGTCGCTCCGGTACTCCCTTAACGAGGGTCGCCAGAGGATCGTCAGCAGTACAACGAAATCAACGCTACTGTCAACTGACGACAAAGGTTCTGTCAATCAATACTAGACCATCACTGGCAAATGACTG
>NW_017305967.1:80837-87624 GCF_001594115.1 Trachymyrmex septentrionalis
GTGAGGACAAAGGTTCTGTCAATCAATACTAGACCATCACTGGCAAATGACTGGCTGACAAATGACGGCCGAAGTCAGTTCTGTCAGTCAGTACTGATAGATGACTGGCTAAAATGACTGGGCCGGTATCTGCTGATACCGGGCTCAAGTTATCATCCAGTACTAAGTCCGTATAGAAATTTCTGTACGGAAAATTACATTTGAACAATTCAATCGACCGACCGATGCGATTGGTCAATTCTTTCTCCGTCCAAGATGTCGGAACGATTTCTAGATACTACGTTAGGCTTAAGGCCGCGGGTATTTTGCAATTGTAACTACCAACTCGCAACGCGCAACGTACGTTCTCGCTTCGCGTACCTCGTGACGGCGGACGATCCCCACGTTCGCCGCGGGAAAACCCCGCCCCCCCCGAGCGTGTATAACGCGCTTGCCTGCGATGCGAAGCGAAGCGGAGCGAAGGGATTAACCATGGGCACGTAAAGAGCGTACGCACGACGCGATACGGTGATCTCCGTACCGGCAAGCAGAGAAGCAGAGAAGCTCGCGCGGGCCGAGCCGAGCCGAGCCGGGAGGAGTGAAAAACGAAGACGCGAGGTGTACAGGCGCGTGGCCGCGGGCACGCACGTGCGTGAGTACGATGATTTACGCGGACGCGAATTTAGACCGGTAGTGCAACCCCCTCGCCGTGGCTGACGCTGGAAAGAGATGGCGTCTCGCTCTAGCCGGGCCTATAACGTGCGCACTATACTTAATGCGCGTACGCCCTCGTCTTGAAACACGCATGGCGAGTGCGATGCGAGCTATAGATACCTGAGCCCGAAGTAAACCGCGTGGTAAAAATCACTCTGATTACCATTACGAGAGAGCTGGGGCGCGCGCCGTAGCGTGGACGGAATTGCTTTATAAATTTTGTCAGCGTGAAATCTAAGTTGACCCCTCCCCCCCCCCCCCCCCCCATTAGGTTTTGAAGCACTGTCAATTTTTTTTTTTTTGGATTGTGAATTTTGAGAATTTTGAATGAACTGAGATTTCAGGTTCAGAATCTGCTTCCTGAATGAATTTAGTAACATCGAGATTGTTCAAGGTGCTGTATGAAAGGACGCAGTTTGTTTCGTTGCGAGGACGAATATAAATGTGTGTGTCCTCGGCGATCCACGTTGCAGATCGCAGATAAGATTTCGTGAAATAAATAATTCGGATTTTCCGGTCTTTTTATTTACGCGAGTACGCTTATAATGAAAACTACGGGAGAGCCTGATTCTTGAAAGCGTATCGCGAACGGGTACGTTTAAAAATTTAACACCGAAGTTTTAACAAGGACTGGTTTTAACACAGGTATAAAATATTTTTTACTCGGTCCGCGAATGAAACGAAATTCGAGAGAAGCAAGAGTAGATCTCGAGTGTCGCTCGGAGAAGAAATATGACCGGCAAGACGCGGCGGTGCGCTCTTTGACGTAAACGACCACTAAATCCGGAATCGCATGTGAGTAAGATTCGCGACAATGGCTCCTCTCGCGTGACGACATGACTAGTAGACTAGTCGTAAAACTGGCGAATTACAGGAATAGCAAATGGACGATATCTCTGTTATCGTCGTGAAAAGAGCAGCGGGAGAGAGAGAGAGAGAGAGAGAAAGGGAGAGAAAGGGAGAGAGAATCGTGAGGATAGGACAGAATTTGGCAATGCAATTTCTCTTCTCTTGTCAGAAATGTTCCCCTCCTCTTAAAAGAAAATCCTACAATTAAATCCTGCAAGGAATACGGCAGTCCGGAAAGAAGTTCGTGAGGCTGCTACGCACAATTACGCGTGGGAATTTTCATGTTACAACATTTTTATGTTAAACGACAAACCCGCCCGCGTGCTTGCGCGGGGAAACTCTTTATTATAGCCATTAGCTTTAATGGTAAAAAGCGATGGTATTCAGCTCCCGCGGGGCATGTTTCTCCGGTATCACGATTAACTTCGCAGCCGTTAAGCAAAAGTTGTATCGTATTATACAGGGACGAATCTTCTTGATCAGAAAGATAATGAAATTAACTTTTATTAACGTAACATGTCTCGTTAAGAGATACTGGTGTAGCCGGCATGAGGATCTGCTTGTCATTAGAATATCCTGATCTCTCTGGCGCCACAGTTTAGATAGACAGACCGATACGTATTTTTTCGCTTGATATTCTGGACTGGCTGACATGAAGTAAAAAGGATAACGCGATTTGTAAGAACTTTTAAGTAAATATGCATGTGACAAAACATATAAATGGTCACCGATTAAGCCTAATTAAATTTATAACTTTATATTAATCCTTCCTACCTTTTTCACAAAACGATTTCTAATCGTCAAGTTCAATGTTTGCAGCGTGTACAATTATAATAAAGTATTGACACGATCGAATTAATCGATTATCAGAAAGTTTGGAAAGATCTAAATGAGTTTGCGGAGAGGGCGTTCGAACGATCGTTCGTTCAGAATCCGATTTCTCGCGTCTGGAAAAAGCACGTGAATCTCGTTGCACAAACGAGTGAAATCTGCGAGACGGCGACAGCTGCAAAACGAGAACTTTATCCCTTTATATTAAATTACGCGAACGTGGACAACAGACATAGCGCTAATAATGCCTGCGCAGCCGTGTGTATTTTACGTCTCGTCGCTCGCTATGATACGCAAATAGAACCGCCGGAGAAGACGTCCAACTGTCTGGTGCACTCGCAAAAATAGGATTGTGTCGCTGCGTCGTCATATATCGCCGATGTTACGCGACAAAGTCGCGGGGAATCGGGGTTACGAGATGAAAATTGCGACTCGTCCATCGGAAAGATTAGAAAGAACCCATTTTCAATTAATGTCGATCGATCCGCGAACATAAATTATCTCGATACTTTGCGAACAGGTTTTACCAGTCGGCCACTTTTAATTTTCGTTACGCACGCGTGACATTATACGTCTGCAAGGAGGAATTCTTCTGCAAAATATTTCATCTTTATCCTTAATGATTAATACGACTGTGACATATAATTAGTCTACGGCTTACGTAAGTGTCGCACGGTTAGCTCGTCGCTAACGTTCTTTACTTCGACGCCGACTTCGATGACGACGACACCCGCGCGGTCGAAGACGCATCGGCCTTTACGACCGAGATTGCTTTTTGCTGTCTGTGTTTTTGCCTTCGGCGCTGTAAACGGCGCGAGGGTGACATATTTGTCGCAGACGTCGCCAGGCTCGCAAATAAAATTTGAAACGGTTCCCAACTGCAGTTCGACGCCGATCGACGTCGCTGCGTCCAAGGCTGCGTCCCCGTTCCTTTTACAGCGCGTCGCGGCACCCACAAAGAAAAACGATAAATCTCGTTAAAGCGCCGCGCTCAACAGATAGGACGATACGTCACCCTTTTTATTACGCAAATGGTCGAAATCAAACTTCCCATCTTGTTAATTTAATGATCGGGATCATTTTCGAATTGATTTACGGGCCGTTTTGTAAATTTCATCATTCCGAGGTGCCATATATCTATTTTATAGCCCGAGCCTCGGACAGGCTCGGCGTCGAATCGTTCAGCGGGCGGTCTCGCTTTCCTACGACGTGCGGATCCACGCGCGTCTTCGATCGTCGTCGAGGCATTAACGTTAAACGTGATGATTATCGAACGGAAGATCGCGCGATCGACAGCGCGGAATCGCGTTGTATGCACGAAGATCACGTAGAACGAGTGCCGCTGTTAATACTTAAAGGGTATGGCGCCCGTTGCGGGTCACGCGGATGCGCGCTTCCTGTTAACGTCGCGCTCGCTGTTCCGTGTACTAACGAGTGTTGTCGTGTAATCAGGAACTGAGTGTCGCACGTGTCGAGTACAGAGTAACGAGACATGATAAATGCGTCGATATCCATGCCTGCTGAAGATTAGAAATGTATCTAATTTTTTAACTTCGAAGCTCTCTCTCTCTCTCTCTCTCAAATTGTACTTAAGGTTCCTGACATAAAGATAACAATAACAATTCTTTCGAAATAATTAAATTTAATAATTAAATTTAAATAGAAATGTGATTTGTATTTAATCGAGTATACAGAGATTCAAGGAACATATTTTATTTAAAATAACATTATTTTAACGCAAGGCTGGATAAAATACATCGTCAATTTGAAAATACAAAATATTGTCGATTTTAATAGTTTAATTACAAAATACAAAATCTATCAGTGAAAAATGTAAAAAAGCTCATCAGAGCCTACATCGGCTATTCGGATGCACAGAAATTCTTGATTCTTCGTGTGAATGTAAGAAAACAAATAAAATATACGTTTCAACCCTTCAATTCCTTATTGATATAAAATATAAATCGAAATTACAATTAAATAACGCAAATTCCAAGTTAATGATTCCCGACAATTTCATTCGTTCTTCTTTATCCAAATGCAAAATTAGCTATGTAATGAATAGCCCAATGATTATTAAAAATATTACCTTATACAATAATAATATAAAATTTACATAAAGTAAAACTGAAGTCATATACATACATTGCGTCACTAAGTAGAATCACATCGCTCATCAGATTGTCAGATTTGCTGTGTAGTCATTCAAAAAAAACATGAAATGAAAAATTAATAGAATTATTAAAATCATTTGTCTGAATGTTCTATTATATCCACTTACATGTAAGCGTTTTCTCGCGTAAAGGACTTGTGTGGTGTCGATAGTCAGAGATACAATGAGAGTCAAAATAATAAAAGTTAAGTAGTTATTGAAGTAAAAATAAAACAAAAAAGGGTAATAATATCAACGTTACAATTCCGTAAACAAATTCGTGTATAGTGAAAATACAAAATATTTTTTTAAACTTTTAATTACGATAATATATAATGTTGAATTTTTTTACTTGCGTTAGAGTTTCTAGAAGAGGCAGTAACTCTTATTTCTTTATACATTCACTCTTTAACGTGTACTTTGTAATCAGGACTAGGCAAAATACAACATTAAAGTATTTGAAATATAAAATACAAAATTAGCAAAATATTGTTAATCTTAGTATTTGAAATACAAAATACAAAATAAAAATTGTATTTTAAATACAAGTTTAAATTTTAAATATGTCTAACCCTGTTTTGACGTCATAGCTAAAACTCAATTATGATTTTCTCAATAATGCTTTTTTTGTTATAAGATTTAATGGCCTGTTGCTCGATGTCAAGAAACAAAATTATAATAAATTTTGCGGTATCCATCTCGATAGATACACGTTGGATGATGAGAAGTGATACTGCGTGCGTGCGTGTGTGTGTGTGTGTGTGTGTGTGTTGCACTTTTGGAAAACTTTTACAAATACTAAATTTGTGAGACTAGCGCAGTTATTTTTTCGTCATTGAATAACAAAAGATGATTGTGTCTTCAATTCTCGAGTCTTCATCTTGTGGTAAATTCTCGGCAATACCTCTTCAAAATAACACGGTTGATGGAAGATGAATCTTCTTCCTCCAGTTTCTCTAGAAGACATTTCGTCGCTTCAAACGCGCGTTGTTTTGAAACTGCGATGCGGCGAGATTTCAAAGTATTCTCTCCTTTCTGCTCCTTTGCCGTTGTTTCTTCTCCGTCGGACACGACGAGGCTATTCCGTCGGTTATTCCTGTGATTGGTGCCGAGATGGAGGCAGAATGCGCGTGTCCTCGGTGAGTCCGCGGAAAGGTGACAGGTGCCTAGTGCTTCTATAAATTGCGATCTTAAAAGTAAGAGAGGGCGAACGAAAACGAAGAAGGTCAGGCAATAAAAGGAGGGAAAGAGAGAGAGAGAGAGAGAGAGAGAGAGAAAAGGAATCGCGAAGTGACCCTTTCGACTGCTATCTTTAGCTGGTTTGTGGACCCTAACCGTTCTCCCTTCGAAACACGTGCGACATTAAGACGCCGGTCCTGTATTCGCAAATATCATCAATATTTAGCGTTTACGCTCCGTGAACTTACATAAATGCGCACAAGGCTTACTTTTCAGAAGTAAAATTTCAGTACATAACATATGCATCCAAAGAAAAATATTCAAAGATTCTGTTTTCCTTGCTGAAAATACAATAAGAGACTATACGCAACGAGACGCCTTTAGACATTTACATAATACTAGAAGGTAGTGACAAATTATTTATTTGAAGTATCAGAAACATTATTGTTCATTGTTTTTACCCAAAAAGTAATTTCTAACATTAAATTGGATTCTGGACCTGTAAAGGTGGCGCAATGCCTGACCTGCAGAAACGAATTGATATCTCGTTTGGGAGGTGAAGGTTTTTGGAATATCTCGTAGCTCAATGAATTTTCGTTGGCACCGTCAGCCAGGTTGAAATCACGCAAGTGTATCGATTATGAATGAGCCTCCAGGTCCATTCAGTTTGAACGTGACCCAGCGTCCCAAAGTCTTGGTCCATCCTCGGTTCGTCTAGAAACTTCCCTGATCACTTTCATTCTGCAGCACTTGCCTATCCTCAAGTCGCTGTCGTGGCTTTGAAACGCTGACGGAGTAAAAACATTGATACTATGCTGAATCAACACTCCTAGAATTGCACCAAATCGAAATGTGTAGACTTTGTTATTCGTTGTATCTAAAATGTTTGAAGTTTTATCTTCTTTCACATCGATGATACTTTTATTATATATTCCCAACAGTTTAATATCATGTTCTCTCTCTCTCTCTCTCTCTCTCTCTCTCTCTCTCTCTCTCTCTCTCTCTCTCCAATAAGATTCTAGCTTGCAGATAGAAAGGACAGTAATGAAACAACGTAATAATAGTTAGTGGAATAAAAATTTG
>NW_017305967.1:87724-90708 GCF_001594115.1 Trachymyrmex septentrionalis
GATAGAGAGGACAGTAATGAAACAACGTAATAATAGTTAGTGGAATAAAAATTTGCCAGAAAAGAAATTCCTCGCGAGGTCTCGATCGCGACCTAAGTATACTATTAATTTGCTCTCGTTGCTTCTGGCAGAAGAGAGGTGCGTGCGAAGATTAACATCGCGCGCTGCGGATACCCAACCGTGCGTGAAGTCTACCAGTGGGACTCTCTCGCCCGCGCCCTTCGCTTCCGCGGTCCGTCCGCGGCTCCGGCGACCGTAACTATTTCCAGACGCATTTAATTAATCTTGAACCAAAAACGTCGAGTGGGAAAATGGCGGACGGACGGTTAGTTAGGCTCGGGCATCGGCCACCTGGCAGAAATAGCAGCCATGGAAACGGCTCCGCCGACTTGACATTTCCTTCGAGCGTGTACGAGCGTGAGAGAAATGAAGCGATTGAGCGACGATTGAAGAGAGAGAGAGAGAGAGAGAGAGAGAGAGGGGGGGGGGCAAAAAGAGATAAGCAAACAAGTGCAAAGAAAATGGGGTAGACTTGGCACCTGCCGACTGCTATCTTGTCACCGACGTTTTCGACTTCCTCGAGGTGAATTCCCGTTCAATTCAATTAATTCATTCAATTTTCTGATTTGATTCTAATTCTACTTAATAGTATATCTGTGTAACATTCTCGGAGTGAAACTCGGCTAGATTGTAGATATAAATCTTGATAATACATCAAAGGAAAATTATCCACGAAGTTAAAAATTAGAAATGACTGTTATTTTTAAAATAACAAAAATCAAATTAATCTGGGCTAATGAGAGTCAGCGCGAGAGGAGGTGCGCGATTAAATTTTAACGAATAAATTTGTCACTCCATTTGACGTCTTCTTTATTTAAAATCTTGAACAATCATTGAACGTTTCGATTCTCTTTGGAATCTTCATCAGCAATATTCTTAATCCGTATTAGATTTCGCGAACGATTAAGATAGAGTCACTCACAGGTTGCTAAATCATTTTTAATCTTCGCTAGAGACCCTGTAACAGTCACGAGTAATTTTGTCAAAATAAGAGTGAGAAAAAAAAGGATAAGTATACTGTCTCCGTTGTCAAGACCAATAAGTAATCTGTGCAAAAGTTTGCTTGAACTGGAAATTATACAAATTCATAAGAAATGTTATTAGGCACAAAACACTGCCCTGACTGAATATGGCATTTTTTACTTACTTGTATTTAATCTCATCGATTGATTTTTATTTAATATACTATCTTATTTTAACTTACTCATTCTAATTTACTAAAGATGACAAATATGATGGGCTAATGAAAAATTTGTCATCTTAGGACCAGACTTTGTTATAGGATCTCTAATCTTCACAAGATGGGAAGGTCACTATAATGACGTTATTCTATTTTTCATATCTATCAGTAACTACATATCGCCAAATAAAAACTTATGCTTTATCTTCAATAAACTTTATTCACGCTTCGCCGCTTATGTATTATAGTATATAAACATATTATCTTATTCGATTTATCGTTGTATTCTATATATAAGTTTTATACTTTTCAATTATTATTGTACTTTTGTTAAAAACATCTTACAATTAGTCAGTTTCGTGAAAATTTATTTTTCCAATTATTAGGCCATTGGATCTATTATTTCTGATATCAAATTTGAATTCACCGAATCCAAAAATCCCTTAAAATAAATCTTTCAAAAATTTGTCCATTTTTAAATATTAGCATTATACTTTAGAGGATAAAAACTACTATATAGTAGCTCTGAAACAGTGTCATGTTTTGAAATAAGAAATAACAAACGAATTTTTACGATCTAATGATAGATTGAACCGTTTTTTTTTTGTATATAATCCACAAGAGTTACATATTAAACTTTCGTAATTAATAACCAATATCGGCTCTTCTTTCAATTTTAATTGTTTTATTCAACTGAGCCTGCATCATTGTATTTTAATTTGTTAAAATAAATTAAACTTACTTTCTCAAATTTCCAATATGAAATGTCTGCTCTCGTTTCCTCGTCGCAGACTTTTCAGACGAGAGCTTGCCAGGTGGATCAGCGTACGAGATCTCTGCTCTTTTAATTCGCCAGGTCAACGGATATCCGTAGGCGCACGTTTCCGAAAAGTGGCCGACTCGCCGCTAATAATAACCCTCCAAGACCGCGTATACCCACAAGCCTCGTATCCACATACAGGCCAAACTTATATATTTCGCGGTGCCGGAAACCGATTCCGAAATATCCCGTGCGAGACCGCGGAAGCATTAAAAGAATAATCCGACGGTCCACTCTCGGACCGGAGGCAGTCGAGATCGCCGCCCACGGGAAACGTGTCCGATGCCAAAAACACGGAATCGGTTTCATGGTGTACGACAGTAGTTGTTGACTGATCAGGCTTCCCGTGAGTATACCGTCGATCGAATAGACGCGTTTCCGGTGGCTCCTCGTTAGCAACACGGAGAAAATTTCCAACAAACGGGAAAGGGTTTAACTACGATAATTCTTAACAATCCTTTCACGCGATTTCATGAATGTTAAATTTCAATTTCAATTTCAATTTAATATAATCTCAACGTAATTAATGTTCGCTATATGGCGTGTACCAATTAAAATGGCTGTAGGACGAGTTAATGGCGTCATGATACTACAATTTTTGCGGCTGTCACGTCAAAAGAGATGGAATGAATCCGCAATTTCTAGTTTAGCGCTGCACTATTGCTGCCGATACGCAACTAGTAGCCTAATTTCCTGCCGAGGCAAATAATGCATCAAGGTAGCAAACCGGCTGTTGCCGCCCCCCCCGTTCGAGAGATTATATCGAAACAAATCACGTCGATTTGCTTACATCATTATATACGAGAATATAATTGCCTGGGTCTCTCATTAGAATCGATACCATATATACATTGTACTGCTGAACTATCGACTATGAAAAAAAAATAATTAAACGTGAAAAATGAAGGTGCGGCGTATCCGAGA
>NW_017305967.1:90808-95042 GCF_001594115.1 Trachymyrmex septentrionalis
CATATACATTGTACTGCTGAACTATCGGACATCGACTATGAAAAAAAAAATAATTAAACGTGAAAAATGAAGGTGCGGCGTATCCGAGAACATTTAATCCCGTGTGTGAGTGGCGTGAGTTGAGATAAAAGCCGTCTCGGTGCAAGTACGAGGAACGCGAGACGATAAGAACAACCGATAACAACGCAAGCGTGTTGTCTTCCCGCGGTAGTTACCTACGCGTTGTTTTCAATGGAGCTGGACACCATGAAATTTTGTATCGTCTTGAATATCAAAGTCATCATTGCCGCGTATCTTCCACATTAATTACGACGGCTTACAAACTTGCAACGAAGTGGAATGAGAAAACATTGTTGATCTTTACAGGAAAACGCAATGTTTGATGGACACGATATTTGGTCATGAACTGAACTTAATCAAATGTAATTCGTAATGATTCTTCGTGGAGTAAAAGCAGAGAATTTCCTCTTAAAATTTACTCTGAAAATCATGATGATTGTAGGACAATATAACATAAAGAATTTAAAGAATTTAAAGAATTTTGTAGAATTCTGTTTGATTTATTAATATTGTTTACATTAAAATATAAAATACATTTGATTAATTTTTAACAAATATAAAATTTCAGTAATTTTAAAATTAGTAGTTTATGATTATAGAATAGACGTTAAATAATGATAAACATATAAAATATCTTATATACATTTTACAACACGGCATGATATTTTCAAAAATCATTTCAACATACAGCATAACAACTGATCAATTAAATCCGATATTATCGATTATTTTCGTCATTCGGATGCGGTTCCGAAATGTTCTTTTGTTATTTGTTCAATAATTTCGTACAAGTCCGAGATGGTCGAAAGTGCATATTATTAGCATATAGTGATTGAAAATTTAAAAATAGATTATCAATCATCATATTAGTTTTTTTACTATACTCTTAAATGCTTAATTGATTATAATTATGCTGTATGTCGTAACTTATATATATAAATTTTCATGTAATGTAACGCGTGTATAATAAAAATATATAACATAAATTAAATAATGACTTGTATTTCATGAAAACGTGAACTTTTTACAAAATACAAATAATATAGTTATTTGAATAAATCCCATTGGTCTAGTTTACAATGTGCACTTGATACACGGACTAACTAGTAACTTTCTATTAAATTATTTTAATTTCAACGATGTATTCAAAGAACGATGTAAATTAGTACAATATGTATCAAAATGATTAATTAAATACACATATATATATATATGTTTACACGTATCGCTGAAGTTAAGATAATTCAATAGAATGTTACTAGTTAATACCCAAGTTAATGTATCGAGTGCACGATGTAAACTAAGCCATTATAATTGTGTAAATCGAATTTACATGACATTTTTTAAAACGAGATTTTTCTTACATTCTTTTTTATAATAAATATGGATAATAAAAGTAAAGATAATTCTACACTGTCGATAATACCGTCAGTATTAACAAATATTATTGACAATATTATTGATCGTGTGTACTTAATATTGCTGTAGAATACTGTTAGTGGTCTGGATTTTGATTCTCAAGCATCAATGTAGCTTTATTAGGATCTTATGTCACAGTATCGCGTGCAATATAATAGATAATGTATGTGAAAATAAAGTGAAATATATTGTCAATAATACTGATCGTATAAGGTTACTAAAAATATTGATATTGTCAGTATTATTGATTAAATATTACTGATCAGTATTATTGACCGTTAGAATCATCTTTCAATACACACAGATACAGATTAAAAAATATATGGATACAGATACTCAGATATTTTTTAATTATTTTAATATTATATTGATAATATGCACTAAATAAATATTTTATTAATATTTTTCGTTTGTATTATAATCTTTACTTTATTTATTGTTACTCTTACACACCAGAAATGCTTCCAAAATATCATTACTCATAATCAATCTATTTTGCCGCGATATTTAAAAAACCATCAGTACTGAATAATTGCTCAACTAATTAATGAAGGTAGAATTGTATCAAATTTTAAAAATAAATTTTTCACTTAAGAAAAACGTGCGATTGATGTAATATCCCTTTGCTAAACAAATAAGAGAGAATCTTTATGAGGCATAGCAGCACTATCAGTTGCTTTTTTATAGGTAAAGTGTAAGCATATGTTATCACTTGAAGCTCGCAATGCTCATGCAATCATTTCATCCTTGTTATTTATCAAATGTTAAGACGCCTCCAGACAGCATGTCCAACGTTTCCTACATTAGTAAATATCAGGAAACACGGTAGTGTTTCGGCGCTATGTAAGACAAGTGCAGCGACACTACCGTATTCCTTTACGCGAGTTCCTTAACGAGTTTTCTCAGTTTGCGATTATTGAATTTTAATAAGGGCTAAACCGATCAAGTTCTATGTACGCTCAATCAATAGCTTCTACTCAGATTGTGTAATGAGAGTACTTTTATTTTTTTTTTAATATTAATTAGCGGGCAAAAATTAAAAAAGAGTGCAGCACTTGATATCTTAATGAAGTCAAATTTGGATAATAATAATCATTCAATTTTTCGGCCTCGTTTGACATGGATTGCGCGAAACGCAATGATCGACCTATTAACTCCTGAAACTATGAAAAAACTCAAAAAGAAATTGCGACGATCATTCACGTTACAAGAAAAAAAGACGCCATTATTAGAATTCATAATGACGAATCAAAAATGGCAGTGGCAACGGAACATCGATGTATGTGCGAGAATCATCTCTGTGCAAAACAGAGATAGAAATTCAGTTTTATTTCCTATTTTTTTTTCCTAATGCAACTAATGGAGATGGTGAAGAAATTAATGTAAACTATTTTGAAGCAATTTCATTAAATGAAGCCGTCTTATAATCATTTTTCTGTCTCTCTTCTCCCAAAAAAATTTAACGACTGTTAACGTCTTTATTTATCAAATTAATTGGTTTATTAACTTTTATCTTTTATCTATTGAAATTCATTAATTTCATAACTTTTTTATTTTATATTTAATTTTGTGCAAGTTTGAAATATAAATTTTCTTGTATATCTACTAATTCCTCCAAAAGAGAATAAAAGTGACAAAAAGCACATGTACGTGGAAATATAAGTTACGCTATCCAAATTGTCTTTATTTATAAATGGTATGTAATAAAAATTAACATGTCATTTCTCGCTTCTGACATCGCGATTCACAATATGGCTGTGATGACTACTCAGGAGCCTTCAAAATAAAAATAAAACAAATACTAATTATTAGTTTGTTTTTACTGTTAATAAATTGATAAATGGTAGGATATTGTTTAACTGCAGATATCTGACGGTGGGGTTTGATACATTTCGAAATGTCAACGGACGACGTCGATGAAACATGCTGCAACTCGTGGCAAAACGGCATTGTTCAGCCGCTGCTCACAGGTACGTAATGGAAGGAAAATGGATGATACGCGCCTCGCGGATTCCGCCTCGGTCATTCGGTCGAGCTAACCTCAGTTCCGTCGCTTTCGTCTTCGGTGGTCCTCGGGAATGAATCATCTGCACGAGTAAGAGACTCGACCTGCAAAGAGCGATGCTCGCTTTCCAAGAAATACGTCCTGGACATCGTCTACGCGGCAAACGGAAACGAGAACGCATATTTTCTCGAACGCGAAAGATTTATTTAGTCTTTATTTCTTTTCTATTTGAATGATTGGCAATTTCCTCGATGCCACGACGACGAGATGGCGTGAAACGAGAAGATCGTACGGGAACAAAGTATATACGGAATTGTTATGCTAAATTGTACATGTTCTCGTCGGAACGGAAAGGGTTACTCGCACGCGAATATAAATATAAAGAGCGTGATTATGTTTGTAAATATCCTGACGATAGTGTAAGCCACAAACATCTTTTGCTGGTGTTTCTCGCGACATTTATGTTTGTAATGTGAACTTGCTTAGAATATTTTTTTTTTTTCACAAAACCGCTTTCACATGCAAAAAGACACGCGTGTTACCTTCGATATGCATTGCAAAACGTAGCCTCGAAGATAAAACGACGATATGGAGACGTGGCAATTTTCCCGTCAGCAAGAAAGCGCGATATTAACGTAGTTGATATTTAATTATGCAATATTGAAGGTAAATTTGGGATAAACTGTTAGTAAACGCGATTTGTTTCTTTCCCTTTTTTTTACTGATATATCTATAATCAATTCTCCGTAA
>NW_017305967.1:95142-102853 GCF_001594115.1 Trachymyrmex septentrionalis
AGTAAATTTGGGATAAACTGTTAGTAAACGCGATTTTCTTTCCCTTTTTTTTACTGATATATCTATAATCAATTCTCCGTAATCTTTTTAAGACGGCACTGAATTTTTGAATGTTTTTCATATTCTAAGTTTTATTTCTTATTTACTGAAGGACAATGCTTGTTTTTAGACTTATATGAAATCACTATGGCTTACGCATATTGGAAGAGCGGCAAAATAAACGACCACGCTGTATTTGATTTATTTTTCCGCAAGAATCCTTTTCAGGGAGAATTCACGATCTTCGCCGGGCTTAAGGACTGCATAGAGTTCTTAAATAAATTTCATTATTCTCCTAGTGGTATTTGCTGAAGTTGTTTACTATGCGCATATATATTTTATAAATTACATTATATAATATCTTATTTTTCGCGTCACAGATATCAAGTATCTAAAGTCGATTGTGCCTGCTATAGTAGACCAAAGATTCTTTGATTATCTACAAAGTCTCACTGCAAGAAATGTCACAATATACGCCATAGATGAGGGATCGGTCGTATTTCCAAAGTAAGTTTAGGAAATATCTCTCTGTTGAAAAGTCAGTATTTAGAGATATAATAATTTTAGTATTTTAGAAACTTATATCATTGCAACAGAAATACGAATTTAAGAAAATATTTAACAATTTAAGGCTCCTGAGTAGTCATCACAGCCATATTGAATCGTGACGTCAGAAACGAGAAATGACACGTTAATTTTTATTAGATGCCATTTATAAAGAAAAGCTGTGGTGGCTACTCAGGAGCCTTAAATTGTTAAATATTTTTTAAATTCGTATTTCTGTTCCAATGACACACACACAAGTTTCTGAAATACTAAAATTATTATATCTGTAAATACTGACTTATAAATGGCATATAATAAAAATTAACGTGTCATTTCTCGTTTCTGATGTCATAATTCAAATATGGTTGTGATGACTACTCAGGAGCCTTAATTAATCTTTATCGTAATTTTAATTTATTATTAGAATAAATGTAAATTGCTTAGATGTAATTGTTGATTTTACAGCGTTCCTTTGATAAGAGTGGAAGGACCATTAATAATGGTACAGCTCTTAGAAACAACTCTGTTAACATTGGTCAACTATGCAAGTCTAATGGCGACCAACGCAGCAAGATATCGCATGATGGCTGGGAAAAACATAATGTTGCTTGAATTTGGTCTTCGAAGAGCGCAAGGACCTGATGGAGGATTGAGTGCATCTAAATACAGCTATATTGGTAAGTACAATACTTTGCTTATACTTACTTTATTTAATTAGTGCAATAAAGTACAAACTACAATTATATTATGAATTTAATGAGAAGATTACAGACCGCATTTTTCACGTTTAAAACAAAATGATTACTGTATTAACTCTCTATTACATAAAATAAGCTTCAGAATTAATATTGAATCCAAAATATTCCATTGCGTAAAAAATTTTTATTAATTGCCAGTAGTATCAGTTGCTATTTTTTTTTGCATACGTTTATTATACTAATTACTGTGCATAGTAATTGTACAATGTTGCAATAGCCTGCATTACGAAAGCGCATATGAGCGTAAAAGTATGTACAATGATACCGACGCCTAATACCCGTTTCCACTAACATAGATTAACTGTAATCCCGGTTCAACTTACTCTTCGTCTTTTTCTAGTTCTAAAGATTAGAAAAAGACGAAGAGTAAGTTGAACCGAGATTAAAGTTAATCTACTTAGTTGGTAGAAATGGGTATAAGCCGTAGAAGGTGTTATATCGAGAAAAATATAAAGAAAGATCTATGTCAAGAAATAAATGCAAAGCGGTCTATTTCGCATAAGGCGTGAAGATCGGAAATAGGGTTTATATCAAAAAAGCGAGAAGAACGATTCAAGTCGCATGAAATTAAAGAAGAGATTATAAAGCGCAATATATTTTCTTCTTAAAAATTTTATAGTGATATGTCTGATAACGGGAATGATCTTAATTTTCAATCCTGTTTCTCGCACTCATTCATTCATATATTAATTTTACTAATTGTAACTAAATTTGTGTAATTTACTATATGAGTAGTGAATATTGCGCTATATAGATCCTTCTTTCTTTCAGATAAAAGGATACGTCAAAGCGATGCTACAAATGCTTTGAAGTATTTTTTAATTGGTCAGCTTGTACAATTCTTTCTTCTAATTGGTCCATCAAATGCATTCAAAGCATTTGTAGCGAGGCTTTGACCACAGTCTAAGACTATACAGTTTCAACTAGATATATACACACACACACACATACATTCACGCGCGCACAAGTACAACATATACATGCATATATATCTCATGTGAAACTGATAAAACTAATCAACTATTATTTTGAAACGCTTGTAGGGTGCGGGTCAACTAAAATATGAAAACGGAGGAATCATTGGCAGTATTATTTAAATATGGACTCTAAAGACAATCGGAAATATTTTCATCGTTTAACAAATGTTCAAACATTGACTATATAACGCTAATATATTTTAAAAAATGCGAACATATTTTAATATATGAGACATAAGCAAATTGAAAATTAATTTAAAATTTAATTTTTAGTATTTAACACGTATTAAGTGATAGATAATTTATATATTATTTCCGTCTGTAATAATTTAACATCTATAAAAATTTTTTTGTCAACATTGAGAATGACTCGGTGTCGAAACGTTTGTTTTGTTGTATTTTCATATTTATAATTTTATAATATATTTTCTTTGTTTTGTATCTCTGGCTCGTAGCCCTTCAAAAATTTTGATTTTATTTAAAATTTAAATTAAGTTAGAAGTAATTTATTGTGTTGCAGGTGGATTTGATGGGACTAGTAATGTCTTGGCTGGAAAGCTGTTCAATATACCTATACATGGCACACATGCACATGCATATATCACGTCTTTCACCAGCATCAGCGATCTGCAAGGGAAAGTAGGTATATTCAACACGAATTTCCTCTAAGTTAATTTAATTAACTTTAATAAATGTTAAATTGAAATTCTGCATAATAAGGAAGAAAAAAAATGATTGATCTGTTTCTCTCGCAGACATTGGCGCATAAGCAAACGGGTGACATTTTAGATGTATTGGAACTTGCTTGTAAGCATCGCGAGGCTATTGCCGACGATTTGGAAGCTTCAGTTTCGCAGGCGTCTGATGGAGAATTAGCGGCTTTGATCAGTTATGCCATCGCTTTCCCGGAAACATTCACTGCTATTGTGGACACATATGATGTTAAGAAGTACGTAATTGTGTCGCTCGTTTATTTAATGCTTTTAAGTAGAAAGTTCAATGTTTGTTTTTGAAATTGGCGTTTTGCAAACTTTGATTAATATTCTTTTGCACACTCGTGTCAATTTTACATTAATGCATGGGATTTGCATAAACTTTGTTGTTTATATTTATTTCTTTTGTATTACTAGTATACTATATTTCACGTATATTTCACAAATAGCTTTATTATGCTTTTGATTATTCTATATACATATTCGTCATTTCAATAATACAGTATATATAAATATTTGTGTTGTAGATGTAGTATTTAAATTAACAAAAAGTGAAGATGTTTTAGAAATAAATCTTTAAAATTGATTATTTAAAAAATAATTTTTAAGATCTGATGCGTCTTCATTTACGTTTATGTTATTTTACAAAATATCAGTTAAGACCGGTTTCTTAAGTACCGATCTGAAAAGTAGAGATTTTAAGCTTTAACATTTTTTTTTTTAAATCTTATTACGATAATTTTTGACGAAGTTATTCTCTGTCGAAATTTGCTTGTTTTTGCAGGGTGGAACATGCTTTAATTTTGTTAACTAATGTTTTTACGAATAGGAGCGGTCTGTTAAACTTCTGTGCGGTAGCGTTAGCTTTGAACAACTTGGGGTATAGAGCTATCGGGATCAGGATTGACAGCGGTGATTTAGCATATCTTAGTAATGTGGCGAGAGATATTTTTGAGAAAATTGCCATCAAGTACGACATACCATGGTTTGCAAAATTGATGATTTACGCGTCCAACGATATCAACGAGGAGACTATAATAAGTTTGAATGAGCAGGTAAAAATTTACAAATCGCGAATGAGAGATGTATCATTTAAAAAAAATGAATATTTTCCAGAGCCATAAAATTGATTGTTTCGGGATTGGAACGCATCTTGTAACATGCCAAAGACAACCGGCTCTGGGATGCGTTTACAAAATGGTAGAAATTAATAATAAGCCGAGAATCAAACTGAGTCAAGAAGTTGAAAAGGTCACAATACCAGGCAGAAAAGCTGCTTATAGACTCTACGGATCGAATGGCTACGCATTGATAGATCTTTTACAGGTAATAACAGAAGATCCACCGCAAGTAATGCAAAAGGTTCTCTGTAGGCATCCGTTTCAGCAAAGAAAAAGAGCTAATGTTACACCATCCCGAGTGGAGTCTCTGCACAAGGTATCATCTAGTTAAAATAATAAGTTTTCAATATAATTATAATAAGTTTGGCTATATAGGAATTAGCGATGTGCGCGATAAATTTCAATATTATTAAATTGTATCTCTTATATTTAATTAATAATTCGTATACATGTTTTGGCTAATTTTTTAGCCATCTTCAATACAAACAGATGAATTCATGATAAGCAATAAAATGCATAAAACAATAGCCACATATTTTCGCCATTTATTATAATATCCGCAATGTTTCCATGTGAGATGATCAATCAACTATTTATGGGAGAGAAGACGCAATCAGTGAATTAACATGATGGTGCAACAGTGATTAAGCGCCTTCAAGTGATTCACAAAGTTTATTCATAAATTCTAAATATAGCCGTTATCAATAATGGCTATATTTTAATTCACCTCTATCAAAACACTGCTGATAAACGTTATTGATGTGACAAGTCAATTAATAATTAAAATAGCTTCGCAATAAAAACTTTGTTCATATTTTACCCCAAAGTGAAGTATTGTCTCAAATTTAAACTATGAAATGTTAGGGTTTTTTCGAAAGTCTTTGCTGTGTCAATGTTATGTGTCAAAATATTTATGTAGTTAAGAAAATTAAAGTTTTAGGATCGTATGGGTTGATATGTCTTAAACTATCGTTTTTACATCATTGCTTATCATAGATTCATCTACAGAGTGCGTCACCAAAATCCAATTTCCAAATCCAATCGCCAAACCACAAATTTCAATTTAAATTTTCCGCTATATTGTGCCTCCACCAGAGGTTATTGTTGGCATCCGAGAAAGCTTGATGCTTTTAGTAAACAGTCATATTCTCAAAATGGCCGCGATGTTGAAACGCGGAGTATAATCGAATGCCCTTTATTTATGTTATTTAATTTTCAGTTAAATCATTCATTACTTTTAATTTCGTTCATAACCACGAGCTTTATTTACATATAAAGAAAGCTCGTGGTTACATTGCTAACAATATATTATTGATATTATTGACGTTAATAATATTTATGATTTACAATTAATAAGTAAAAACATCTTGCAGATATACTGGAAAGACGGCAAATTGTGTCAACCATTACCTACTTTACAAGAGATCCGCAATAGAGTGCAAGAATCTCTCAATATATTGCGTAACGATCATAAAAGAAATTTGAATCCAACACCATATAAGGTAAAATTTTAGTATTTTGAGAATTACTAAGAATTGATGTAATCGAATATAGATATGTACTTGAGTAATTTGATAGTTTTTCTAAAATGCCTAATATTTTGAAATTTTTAGTTCAGATATTATTAAAGTAGATAACATTGTTCATGAAAATAGATTATATAAATATGTTTTTTTTTAATGCCTGTTACAGGTAGCTGTCAGTGATACTTTATATAGTTTTATGAACGAATTGTGGTCTCAGAATGCACCGATTGAAGAATTACGGTGAAGTATATTACTTTTATACAAGAGTACCGCTAAACTGATCTCTAGCAACTATAAATACAGAGTAATAACAGAATTCGAAATCACAGATTCGAGCTGCGTTCGGCAATGCAAATCTGAGTACTCTTATATTGTAGCATATGTCACGTGCACTAGAGAGAAAGAGCACTCCGACGCCTCAGATTTGCATTGCCGAACGCAGCTTTGCTAAGGAAATGCATAATAAGTCTTCTTTTCTCCAAAATCAATGTAAGAGAAAATACTTGTAATCGAGCATGTATATATATACGAGGTGTGTACAAAAAGTTCGTGCACTCAGTTCATTAAAAATCCAAATTAAATTATTCTGTAATGGGGATGTGGTCACCCTCGGATGTACTCTCCCCTTGACGGAATACACTTGGTTCAACGCTTCTCCCATTCCTGAAAACAGTGCTGCATGTCTTCCTTTGTCCTTTAAGAGCTTCGTCGTTTCTCGTTTTATGGTATCAACAGCCACAAAATGTTCACCCCGCATGATACTTTATTAGAATTTCATATAATTTTTCAGAATTTCTCTATAATTTTATAACTTTCTCACATTTTTTATACGAATTGGAACATTTCTCAGAAAATCTACATCTTTTCTCAGAATTTTTCATACATATTAATTATAAGATTATATATTTCTCAGAATTTTTCATATATATTAATTATAAAATATCGTAAGATTTTTAAGTATAATTTCTGACGAAATGTTATAAAATGTTATAAAATTTAAAAATACTTTTTAAAAATTATGGGGTGAAAAATTTCAGAATATTTCAGAAGTCACTTGTATGAGAAATTCTGAAAGAAGATATAAACTGTCCGAATATTTCTGAGTATTTCTGAAAAATGTTCCAATTCGTATAAAAATGAGAAAAATTTTCAGCAGGGTAGGCAACAGATAGAAGTCACAGGGTGAAGGTAGATCAGGTGAATAGGGAGGGTGGTTTATGGTAGTGATATTGTTTTTATACCAAAAACTCGCGCGTAACGAACGCGGTGTGCGAAGGTGCATTGTCCTGATGCAGAATCGATGCGTTCTCCGCCCACAATTCGGATCGTGTACGTCGTACACGTTCACGCAGACGCTTTAAGACTTCAACATAGAATTTTGCATTAACAGATTCACCTTCTGGAATACATATTCATAATGAACAACTCCACGAATATCGAAAAAAAAGATGTTGAAGAACGCCCCGTGTGTTGTCATCGACTCTCTCCCTTCCCTCCTTGAACCGGTCCATTTATACACAGTTCTACGCTTTACGGCAGACTCACCATACACCATTTTCAACATTTGAAGAATTTCCTGGCCGTAAAATTTTACCAAATTTTACGAGAAATTTGATGTTGATTCTTTGCTCGGTTACGTCTCGCTCCATTCTTATACGGCCAAAAGTACGTTAATAAAAACAGAAAGCTCGAAAAGCAGAGATCTCACTCGATCGTGATCTAACTTTTATTAAGGACACGTGACGTTTCCCCCGAGACATTGCATCACTGTACAAGCTTACAACGTCACAGCCTTTGTAATATGTTTCATGGTACATGTAGAAATGAGTTTTGCGTAACGCAGCACATTCATTTATATATATATATATATATACGTTCATTGTATACAGTTTCTAAAAATTGCAGTTTCTCTCATGCATTTGATTTTCTCATTTCGATTTCCATACAGGACTTTGGTACTTTTTATTCGATATGTTTAACGTCGGGGCGGAGGGAGGGTATTTGTATTATTCAGGTTTTCTGCCTTTGGTT
>NW_017305967.1:102953-103259 GCF_001594115.1 Trachymyrmex septentrionalis
AAAAATCCAAATTAAATTATTCTGTAATGGGGATGTGGTCACCCTCGGATGTACTCTCCCCTTGACGGAATACACTTGGTTCAACGCTTCTCCCATTCCTGAAAACAGTGCTGCATGTCTTCCTTTGTCCTTTAAGAGCTTCGTCGTTTCTCGTTTTATGGTATCAACAGCCACAAAATGTTCACCCCGCATGATACTTTATTAGAATTTCATATAATTTTTCAGAATTTCTCTATAATTTTATAACTTTCTCACATTTTTTATACGAATTGGAACATTTCTCAGAAAATCTACATCTTTTCTCAG
>NW_017305967.1:103759-104479 GCF_001594115.1 Trachymyrmex septentrionalis
ATCTGAATCCGAATTAGGAATAGAATTCGAATTTGAATTTATATTGGAATTAGAGTTAGAGTTAATTTTAGATTCAGTTAATTCGTTGAATTCGAATATTTGTATAGTGGGTACAAATACATCGTAATCTTCTTCAGTTGTATTTATTACCCGTAAGTGTGCCGTTCCGTCTCGTACGGTGACCAATGCGTTAGGTAAACACCTTCGGCCAGATTTAATTTGGGAACGTATCCTTCTTTTAATCCTGGATTAGCGACTTTTGAGTTTTATCGGGATATAACAGTTGACTCTTACTTTGCCCTTTATTTATTGTTATTTATTTTTTATTATTTCACAAAACGAGTCGATGTCTTCCGGACCCTATTACAGCAAGGATATCTCAAATCCTAATGAAAGTTTCTAAAAGATGGACTCTGATCAGCTAGCACTGTTCATTATTGCTTTCGGTAAAAAAATATTGTCAGAAACACTTGATCGTATAACGGAGATTAAATTAAAAAACCAAATTAGAACTCTATGTTTATTAAATATATTTAAAAATAAAAATTAAGTGATGCGAAAACGAAATTTGTTTTCTTCTTATTCTTTTATCCATAATAACATATTACGCTTTAAAACTATGCACGAGTTTAGTAAAAACGATTCGGAAAACGCATGGTCCCTGAGTGATTACGCGATACGCGTTACGCGGAAAATCTGTGTCATGGGCACCCTTAGAGC
>NW_017305967.1:104579-112726 GCF_001594115.1 Trachymyrmex septentrionalis
ATCGTACATACTTGCTCCGCGATACGCGTTACGCGGAAAATCTGTGTCATGGGCACCCTTAGAGCTTCCAAGAGCGTTATTTTATTCTTTGGTTTTCAATTTATAAGTAACGAGAGTGATGAAGATAGAATGAAGTTTACAGCGTACAAGCGCGTGAACGCAGCCACAGATAAAGTTTCTGAGCTAATTAATAGATTGTTTATAAAAAAATTCGATCGCATCATATGACTTGGGCTATGGTCAAAGTCTCGCTACAAATGCTTTGAAGCATTTGATGGACCAATTAGAAGAAAGCATTTTATAAACTGACTAATTAAAAAACGCTTCAAAATGTTTGTAGCATCGCGTTGACCATACCTCTAATAACGTGACATACACAAATGAGTACACACATCTGCCGATAGTAGCGGGTTGCAGAAAAATTTTAGAGGGAAATTTTAGATTTTATCGGAAGCGCGTACATCAAAATGCGCGCAAAGCATCTTTGATGTCACACGTCGAGAGCGCAGAGCCTAAAAATGACAGCGGACGTACGAATGAGATAGGTTAGCGTTAATTTTTTCATCTGACAACATCTGATATATTTTGCACAAGGTTAATATTATATATTAACACACATTAAAATTATATTTAGTTAACTAAGAAAATTTTATGTGCAAAATAAGATTTTTCAAATTTTCTAAATCTTATTACTCTTTCAAAATAGATAAAATAATTAATAACTTGTGTGTATATATGTACATATATATTAAAGATATATTATATAAAATTTGATACACGTTGCATTTATTAGTAGCGAACGAACGCGATAAATCCGTCGTGCAAGCAAGTCCGGAAAGTTCTGTCAATGTAGAGATTCGGATATCAGCATCCAAAACGAGTCAAATATTGGATAACATAAAGTCTGATCTAGAAACGGAGGAAAATGACGAGAAACGTGTCGATACATCACAAGACAAAGATAGTATGTCTTATTTTTATTATTAAATAAAATTCTGTATCTCTATTTTATCTCAAAGGAAGTAATTATGTTATAATTCATATTAGAACATTAATAACTATTAATGTCCGATAATTTTCAAATAAGTGACATCATATTAGAATAAAATAATTTCAGATACATGTATTGCCTCAGGCGACATTTGTAGAATCTGTCACATGGGCGGATATGCCCCCATCGCGGACAACCATCTATCATGTGACTCGGAAAATCTGATTGATCAGACACCGATTCTGTCAAATTTGGTCGATCTCGGTCCTTTGATTTCAGCTTGCAAGTAAGTTTTCATTTCATTCGAAAAAGCTAATTAGAAAAAGCTAAGATAAATTCAACAAATAAATTTATAAGTTTCACAGATCTCAGATTTATCGTGTAAGCGAATTATTTTCCCTTCTTTTTTTAACATAATATTGAAAATAATGTTTTCGAGGGAAAACATAATTATTAAAAATATTACGTTTATCTTTGGAAAGTAATTTTTCGCTGGACATCAATATTTTCGTATTATTTGCCGATTTACCATATCGACTGTACACCTTTTGGAGTGATATTTTTACTATACATCTCTCGTTTCGTGATTTCTTCTCATAGTATTAATTCTCAAACATGACTTACATTTAATTCAACTTATCATTGATTTGAATTTTGAAAAAATTAATATCCAATATGTTGGACATTAATATTTTTAAGTAAACGATATGTCAAATTAAATGTAAGATCTGTGTGTGCCTGAGAATTAAGAAAAACATTGAGAACAAATTTCAATCAGAACAAGAAGCGTATCGTAGGAGTACCACTCCGAACGACGCGCGGGTAACATATAAATCGACAAATTACCATTGCGAATGATATAGAAATCGCATGATAAAAGAGACACACACAGCTTAGGTAAGAAAAGCGGCTGTCCTTCCTCGTATAACGTTTAATGGTGCCACAGATGCCGGGGTACAGTGGCTCTGGTGCACATCGAGTGCCTCGAGAGATGGCTAACCGAGTCCGGTCGTGCGAGATGCGAACTTTGCGGCTACAAGTATGCAATCAGGAGGGTACGACGTTACAGCTTCTTTCAAAGCGTCGTAATATGGTTCCGCACCATAATAGCTACTCGACAGGTGAGAGAGATCGTTAATTCGCTTTTCCATTTACATTCGTTTCAGAAAGCGCTAGACCTAAAGCCTCTTTAATTAAGTCTTTGAATGACACTCTATCATTAATATGCATACAAGATACACTACATTAAGCACTTTAAATCAATATTAGGAATATTATAAAGTTATAAAATGTTGAATCTACATGGAATATTATCGCTGTAACGATACAGAATCATGCAAAATTAAAATTATCTTATAAATTGATTGATAGAACGTTTGATATGATATTGTTCTCCGTGTAATTAGGCTTTTAATTACTCTATTAATTTTCTCTACTTAATACGTTCTTTTTTTCGCGAGGAGATGCTACTTGACATTGGGTATTTGATAATGACCACACCTGTGGCTGTGTTTTCCTGCTATCTGTGCGCCTTGGCCTTGAAAATGTTGATGCGAAATGGCTTTTATGAGATACCCTGGATGATAATTGCTATGCTGCCGACCTGCTTATTGACGCTGATAGCTTATTGGCGATGGATAATTACGTTAGGGAGGTACGCTATAAAACTTAAATCAGCTCGCGCTCGTGCGCGGATAAAAATAGTCGTTAATGGAAAATTAGTTAATTAAGGTATTACCCAGCATAATTACATAATTATAAAAAATTTGAGCAGCTAAAAGCCACAAAATCATATCTCGAAATTAATCACATTGATAAAAATAACACTATTTGTACGGTCTTTTTTTTGTTCATCTGAATGATGACTTATGTATGTATTTTTACCTGCTGAAAAAGAATATAAAATGAAAAAAAATTATATCACTCAGAGATTTTAAAAAATCAAAGACTATTTTTAAAAAAACTTCACAAATTTAAAGTATTATATTAAACTGCACAATTGTTGTGAACACACAACAATTAAGAAATAAAGGCTAAGTGATCGATCATAAAAATTTGAAGATCATTAAAATCGTAATTTTTTAAACTATTATAATCTCAATCAATATTTTTGAGAAAAATCTATGGTAAGATTTGTGTGACAGTTAGTCAAAAAAGTGTCTGCAAGCCTCATTAAGTTAGAGGTTACATTTTCAACTTTTTTTCTCTCTCTTATTTCATTGTTAACCTATCATTATTACCCACGTAGAATTTTGCACACGTCAATTTCGATACTTTAACTTCATTATATTATACAGTCCCTCACGAGGCTTTCTCTCTTATTTCTCCAACGCGCTGCCGGCGCAGCCTATGTTTCAAAAAATGGGCCGGGCTATACCTCGAGCGGTCGGAGCGTTTCTATCAGCGCACTCTCATTAATACAATTGCAAACATTAATATCTCAATTATTATTACGAATATCGCTAAACAGTAAAAGACTTTTATGTTTATTTCGATCCCCCACCTATCTTCCTGGCGGTTGGAGAAGTCTCGCGGGATCCTGTATATATATATATAAAAATTAGACGTGTATAATGGTAACTCGATTTACTAAGAAATCACCTTAATCTAATCAAAATTGTTGTTTAATGTAATTAAAGAACAATCTGCCCGTGTTATCGCAGAGATAATCGAAAATCATAATTATGTAAACCGTTAAAATATATTCTTCACATATATTGCAGATTGCATGGCCATCGATGGAGACGTTACTGGAGAAACAATTTCGTGGTTCGTTTGATTCCCGATAACGACATTGAGAACAGCCTCGATCCGCAAAGCTCGAATGATCGTTTTGATGTGAGAGACGATTTTGAGCAATGGAGACTCGAGGAGTACAACGAATTCGCATGACTTTTGACCTTGTCAACTGCAGGCCAGCACTAACCTTTTAATTACGACAATTGTTTTCTATTTTTATATCTTTATTTTATTGTCGGAATCTTTATACAGCTGCACTATTTAATTGCAATTTATTAATTGGACATTTCAATTGAAGCTCATTGCCGCATAATAAAGGCGATTCACTGTATCAGAATTAAATTAAATTGCGCATATTTCGAAATGCTTCCAGAAATTCACGCGTGCACGGATTTTATAATATTATTTAAATATCTTATACTTTTATATAATTCTAATGTTTGATTAAAATAATTTAAAGATTATTGTTTTGGCACTCTCATTAAAACGTTAAGTGTAACGAGAGAGGAAAAGATCTTTCGTTTTATTGAGAGCGATTGCCCGCACACGGCTGTATTATTTATATATGTCTCATACAATGAAAAAGGGCTAAATTGTCACGTACAGTGTAAAATATTTTACATACAGTGTAAAATGTTAAATTGACACGTACGATATAGCATCAAATGTAATTACTATTTCAGTATAAAATAGTAACTGTTGCTTGCGGAAGCAAGTTTCACGTAGCACGAAAGATTCGAGGCTAACTGTCTTAAGATATCCAAATTTTATTTATTTCAATAATTTTATTATCATTTCTTAATGAAAATTATAACTTCGTAAATGTACCATTGAGTATATAAAATATATTTGAAAAGTATTCATTTTTAATAAGAACACAGATACTGGAAGATATTGGAACAAAGATATTGCAGTGCGCTGCGTTAAAATAAAGAAACGTTCTTTAGTTCTTCTTATAGAAAACGTTTGATCTCAGAAATGCTTCACATTAAGAAACAGAAAAATAGTCTCAATCTGCAAACGGACACTGAAGGTCTTCATAAAGCATATTTGCCTATTATAAACAAAGTTTGACTCTCGTTACTGTCGATCCGTCTCCTCTCTCAGTGCGTGGCGTTTCGTTTCAGCGAGCGTCGTGCGACGCTGACAAGTTCGACTCTAGTATTTACAGTCCTACCGGCGTTATGCGTTTCACTTATTCATATACAGCGGTTCTCTTTTACTTCAAGCTGTTGGTGAGTGTGCACTTTTTATCTTAATTGCTGCGTGTCTAGTTATTTAAGTTTACTTTGTCTTACGAGTTCTTTTCCTTTTTCCGGCTTATCAGCTAGCACTTGACTATGAGACTTGACATCTTCTGACTGATGTCAAACGATGTTAACGTTTCGGTCAAGATTTGACCATCTTCAGTACAATAAAAATGAATAAGTTGAAACATTATAACTAAAAACGCAAGTCAAACAATAAATGTAGTGAACTTGGATGTGGCATTCTATTTTAGATACGTGGATGACATTTGTACTGCGGTTGCTCCCTCAAAAATTGACTTAGTATTAGAACAATTCAATTCATTCCATCCACGTTTACAATTTACTTCAGAATTTGGAGGAGATGAAATTAATTTTCTAGACTTTCTGTTACTATATCTATTAATGGAAACAGGTTTGGTTTTGATTGGTACCGTAAGCCGACCTTCTCAGGGAGGTTTTTGAATTTCTATTCTAACCATCCCATTGCACAGAAGAGAGGGACGATTTTTTCGCTGACAGAACATTTTTACTATCAGACGTTAGGTTTCACACACAGAATTTGACATTTATTATATTATCAACATTTTATTAGACAATGATTATTCATTATCCTTCATTTTTGACACAATCAACCTATGAATAAAAAATTTGATTAAAAATAGACACATAACACAGAGCGGTTTGACTGACAAGGTCGAGGCGAATGAATCTGTTTCTTGGCTTACGGTTCCATTCATTCCTCTCCACACGGAAAAGTTCAATCGTTTCAATAAAAACGACATCAGGGTGTCTTTCCGTAGTCCTAATAAATTAACAAAATACATCAAAGTACATAAAGATATTTGTCCACATACATCGAAGAACAACGTGATCTACAAGATTTCATGTAAAGATTGTGACGCGTCATACGTGGGACAGACGGGTAGAAAATTAAAGACCAGGATTGCTGAGCATCGCAATCACATGAGATACAACATTCCTGCTCGATCTGTCATAACTGAGCATAGGAGACAGCTCGATCATGAATTTAAATGGGATGAAGTCGTAATTTTAGACGAAGAGCCCTGCTATCGGAGACGTTTGGTTTCAGAGATGCTTAATATCAAAAAGCAAAAGAATGGTCTCAATTTACAAACTGATACCGATGGTCTCCACAAGGCTTATATTCCCATCATAAATAAAGTTTGACTTTCCGTTACTAACAGTCCGTCTCCTCTCTCAGTCTTTGTTGATCCGCACTACTAAACGCATATAATAATCGACACGTAATGTCTGTCTTGTACATCTGCGTTCCGTCTTACTGTATATATTTTAAATGGTTTTCATTCCTTTTTGGACACGCTAATTTATATTTCTTACACATGAATTCTGGTGAGTTTTTATTACACAATTTTATTATTTTTTATTAGACTTCCGGTATTTTATCTCATTTATGCGTAGATTTTTTGGTACGTTTTTTTGTTGTTTTTTATTTTAATTTAATTTATCTTTTTATCAACTAGAACTTTACCAAGATATATTTTTAATACATTTGATTGTGCAACCGTTCGGAAACTACGTTTAATTCGACATCAAGACTCACCCGATATGTGATTGTTCCCGATATGCGATCTTTTGCGACAATTGTTTTTTTTTTTTTTGTTCTGCGACTTTTTCGTTATGCTAATGTCTGAAGAGGGCTCAAACCGGTAGCCGAAACTTGTAACTTGTAATCATTTCTTAATTTACATTCTAATTTTTGCGTTATGTAATTTTTTATCTCTGTTATTTGTAATATACATTTTTGTGAATTTTAAAGAAATGTGTTGACTCTTATTTTGCCCGATATTTATTTTTATTTATTTTGTTTAGAAAGAGTCCTTTGTTTTGTTATTTAATTTGATAAATGTAGTGTTAGCGAGTAGTATGTAGTGTGAACAACTTGAATAGGTTCATCAAAACGGGTAAAGATAAGATAAAAAAAGAAGAACTCGCGAATGTTGTATACCAAATCAACTGTAAGGACTGCGATCATTCGTATGTCGGTCAGACTAAAAGGAAACTAAAGACTCGTTTGAAAGAATACATTAATGATTAAAAAAACCAGCTAACTCTTATTCGGTTATTTCACACCATAGATCTGATACAAACCATGTGATGGATTGGGATAATGCAAAAATATTGGATTCAGAGCGCTCTTATTACAAAAGATTGGTAGCGGAGATGATTCATATAAAAATGCAAAAAAATGGTTTAAACAAACAGAGCGATACAGAACGGTTTCCAGAACTTTATCTCTCTCTCCTTGAAAAATATTATATCATTTTTTATTCCTTTTTTCTCATTTTCAGTACTTAATGGTTGATAATGAAAGAGTAAAACGATTAAAACTAAAAAATAAGATTGGAGTGCAGATCATTCCCCTGGTAAGTTTTTTTTTTACTATTTTCTACTCTATTTTTCTACCTACTATTAGTAAATACTTTTTTACTTTCTTCTTCCAGCCTATGTGATGTGGCACACACCATTCGTGGTTTCACGAACCATGAGCAACGTCGCCGGATACGCGCCCTGCGAAGATGGCACAGGGAGAATTGCCTCTATGACATGTGGCGAGATAGCTCCCCCCCGTGCCTGGAGTATTTATTCGGGCTAGAGCCATACGAGTTCACATTCGAGTAAGTTACTTTATTTTCTCTTATTATATATGTATACATTATACTAATATTAATCCTTTTTGATTATTTTTCAGACCGATGTGGGATTAAGTGAAGACAAATGAACGAGAGCGACGTTAGTGCGAACGAGAGCGACAGAAATTTTTATATATATACAGTTTTATATACAATTAATTCGACTATATACTTATATATAAAAAAATTCTTAATTTTTCAAATTTGAACATTTTTGTAATTTAATAATTGCAAACTTACGTTAATTTTCCATTATTTTATGTGTTTATTATTTATGTATATATTCGTCTTTATTTTATTACGTCGGTGCGAGTGCGAACGAGAGCGAGCGAACGTGCGTGCGAGCTAATGGCATCGGGCGAACGAGAGCGAGTGCGAGTGAGACAGCGCGCATCCGTGATGATGTGTCATTAACCATGAGGCGTGCGATTGATCAGTTTTCGTCAGAAAACGCCATGGCATCGGGCATGTAAAAATATAGTGTGTCAACTCGCT
>NW_017305967.1:112826-116532 GCF_001594115.1 Trachymyrmex septentrionalis
TATTTTACAATATCAAAGTCATTTTTATCTTCTAATACGCATCAATACGAACGAGAGCGAGCGAACGGCGTCGGTGCGAAATGCCATTAAGTTTAAATAAAGCATGATGCTGATCGATACATTTTACCACGTTTACACTTCTTTTATCACGACAACGTTGTATATACTCGTTTTTAAAAAATATAATTTTTCTTTTTAAAAATAAGATTCTCGTGATCAACACCGACAGTTGCTTAATCGATTATCGATGATGATTTAGCGATAATGAAGCGTCAAACACGTATAAAATGATTTTACTCAAGTAATTCTACTTAACTAGATAATCTAGCCTTCGAACTAGAGAAAATTGAAAACCGTGGTGCATTAATACGCGTTTCCCATTAATACGTGTAAACCTAATCAACTTTGCTACTGTCTAATAATTGAGAACCTCTGCTCGAAATTCCTACAACGACCTGCTGCATGTAGTTTACATTTTAATACGCGATAATGACCGGCATGCGTCGTCGTTGATTCATAACGGAATAATTATACTTGTCTGAGTCTCGCGCTTCTTGCTCGAAATAAATTTTCATACAGAAAATTTAATCTGTATGAAATACGCGTACTAATCTTCACACAAATGCGTTCTGAAACACAAATGCGTGAATAAAATTAAATTATTAATTCAGAATAAGAATTTATTGCATTCACTCAAGAATACTACCTGGAGTGATTTTTACACCTCAGAAGCGAGAAAATGAGTACTTTCCATCTATATATAATGACATCATTTAATGACAACACGTCATTGTTTCTTAGTATTTAATAAATAATAATTATCCACGTAGCACAGCAGTGCTTAAAAAGCGCTATAAGGCGCTACCAATGTCTACTGATGTCTACCAATATGACTACATATAATAAGATATTGTTCATCAAACATAAATTTTGACGATATCTGGATAGATCATGACGTGTCTAAACATTTCATGGATACTATCTGTATTAGTATTTTATGTTTTTTATATTTAATTATATTTGGATTTAATTATATTTGGATATATCCAACTTTGGATATATTGCAAGTATGGAACCGAAATTGACGAGAATACATTACCAAGAAGCAAATTATATAAATTAAAAAAGTTTGTATTGTATCTTGTTCCCATTTTAAGTATAATTAGAATAACTTTACAAGCTACAGTCTTGGATGATGGAAAGATCTACGATATATGATATTAACAACTGTTTAAAACAGCAATAAGATCGCTATATAAAATTTCTTTTTCTCTGAAATTTCTTTTTATTAAATTGGGAAATGTTAAATATACAATTTTGATATTTAAAACAATATTTAATATTTCGGGATTTAATTACTGAAAACGCTAAAAAAAATATGAATTTAACCACGTGACTTAAACGGGTTCTGAATGGACGTCTTCATGACGTTATATGCTGGTATATCGTCGAGCGTCGAGTGGCGAAACGCCATTATATACGTGCACGCAAATTTTTTGAATTTTTTAATCAATATAAAAAAATTGTAATGTCTCATATGTTTGAACAAACCAAAAGGAAATTATGAATTAGAATTAAGGAACATATTAATAATGTGAAGTTGGATCAATCCAAACACTCAGTTATCTCGGAGCATATCATATGGTATATCTAACCACACATTCGATTGGGAGCATGTTAAAATACTAGAAATTAAATATAATTATAAAAAAAGACTAATCGCATAAAAGAGATAATTCACATAAAAGAACAAAAAAATGGCATTAATTGTATGAAAGATACCGAGTTGTTTTATTTATAAATTTTAATATATTTAGCGTTAATATAATCAGCGTTATTAAGATTTTTCTAAGGCGCCTACCGAATCAAATTATCGAATTACTAAGCAATTTAATTTGTGATAAGTAAGCCTGTCCTTTTTAGCTAAACTTCTTGTACGGTTTATCTTTTCTCGCTTTCTTTTCAACGTAGAGAGATAAGAAATAGAGTTGCCTTGCAAGAATTTTAGTTAAAAAGAACATATTTACTACTATGGCAGTTCTGTGTAGCGTTTCAAAAATCCGGCGCGCAGTTTGGCAGAATCTGATATTTGCAGTATTGTATATAAATTTATACCAAATTATTTTAGCATCAGAGATCATCTAAAGATTTCCAAACAGCAAAAAGATGTACTTATTCAGAACCGAAAAATGATTTATCGCGAAATGCAGGCCAACACTGGCAGCAAGAACACAGATTCCAGTAAATCCTAGAGATATAAAGTTTAATAATGGCAAATTTAATTGGGCGCACTAGTGCGCACTACAGCACATTAAAGTACATTAATTCAATTTAAGTAAAATAGAAATGCAGCCCGCTTGATTCGGTGGAATTGACCCCTTCCCTTCCACATCCATCTCATTAATTTTTTTTGTATTGAAACTGTAATGAATTCGATAAATAATAAATTAACGTATAGATACGTTATAAATAAACATAAAATCGGATAAATCGTAAAATATGTATATTTTATAACTCGAAACATTTGCATTTCTATTTTACTTAAATTGGTGGAGGTTTTGAAGCAGAAGAGATAAGGCAGAGGCTGGTAGAAAGGGTGGAAGAAATGCTGTGGGAAATAGAGAGTAGAGGGAAAGGGAGGGAATTAGGAGAAAGATTTTGGACGGCGAGAGAGGAGTAAGGCAGGGATGTCCGTTGAGTCCCTCGTTGTTTAATACACTGATGGCAGACCTGGAGGAAGAGATGGGAAAAGTTAAATGGGATATATATATACACACACACAAAATTTTCACGTTTCCCTAGGAAAAAAGTTACATGATCAGTAATCTGGTTAATAAAATGTCCGCACTACTACCGAAACCGTAGCTAGACATAATCATTATGGTTGTAACATCTATGTAACAAATACCATTGCTAAGAATAAAGTAGCCATATAAATCACTTTCATAGTACTATAGTTCCTATAACCATTTTGTATTGATGGGCGAAAATTATCACAATTTCGGTTATAGTTACCGTAACTTTTTTTCCATGTAGTCGCGATATGTTCGAAACGGTCAATTTATTTCTGTTCAATATGAGACAATGGCGGAGTAAAATTATGAAAAAAACTTTAAAAAATTAGTCAACCTGTGAAAAGCAAATATTCAATTCATGCGATTTAAGACACGTTGCACTAACAAAATCTGCGACAGTACGAGCAGTACTTGAACTTGGAGGGGGCTCTCTCTTATTTGTACACCTATGTGTGTTTTTCTTAGAAATTGAATTATTGTAAAATTTTTCATTCGCACACACATTTTCATAGATAATTAATTACATAAAAAATAGATCCAGCCTTAAATTATATAAATGTAAACATCGATCATTGAGACAAATATATGCAGGGTATTTCTTAAAGTCCGCCCACGAATCATATAGCGCTATTCCTGATCAAAAACTGAGAAAGATCTTCTACAATGTTGCAATTTTCGCAATGATTGAGAAATATTAATTTCTCAAGATTACCGAATAAGCGGTTATCCGGCCGCTCAACCGTTAACTATTACGAAAGTTCCAAATTGGTAGAGGATTTTTTCGATCCAGGTTTTTATCAGGAACAGAGCACTATATGATTCGTGGACGCACTTTAAGAAACCCTGTATATTAAATAAATCACATAGTCTAGTTTTCCAGTGTGTAGAGTTTTCAATGAGTTACATAAGAA
>NW_017305967.1:116632-122453 GCF_001594115.1 Trachymyrmex septentrionalis
ACTTTAGACGCACTTTAAGAAACCCTGTATATTAAATAAATCATATAGTCTAGTTTTCCAGTGTGTAGAGTTTTCAATGAGTTACATAAGAAATACATAGTAACGCTTCAAAATAGCCTAATTAAATCAGCCTAATTAAAACAAAAATATTAAAAAAATCCCCTTTGTTTGTGAAACATTGCCGTGACCAGGATTCGAACCTGGGTTACTACGGCCACAACGTAGGGTCCTAACCACTAGACGATCACGGCTACTCGAGGATTCACGAGTAATCGATAACGCTTCGTTGATCCATCGTAACGTTGATCCGCATGACTACTCGAGCGCGAAGTCGTGGCTCCATGCTGCAATTGTATTGCTTCGAGTCACGCCATCGCATTGCACGAAGAGAGTCTAAGATACGGATCTGTGATTGTATCTCGTTTCAATACTCAAAACTGTATGTCGTTTCAGTACTCAAAACATTCAGATCCTAAAATCGCGAATAGTTAACAATTACATTTTGCTCTATCACATTGCGTTTTTGAAAAAATTGAATAAAAGTGCCGCAAATGGCATTTTTAGATTAGAAAACGTGAAATATAGATCAATTTCATTTAAGGATTCGTCTTTAGTCAAACAAAATCTATAAGTCGCCTATTATATTGACTACTTTATATAAGAATAACAGTTACAATAAAAAGGAAGAAACTTAAATCTGTAAATAAATATAAAACTTTGAGAACCGCTTATGCAATTTGAATAATCACTTGCATCTAATGGTTTAGTAGATCGCTGATTATAAATTTGAAATCAAAATTATTAAATATAATTTGTTCAAACGATTATTGTTCAAATTAATTATATTAACATATAATATTATAACAATTAACTATATTATATTGATACATATAAGTAGTGCATTGTATTATTTTTTCATTATTCCATTCACTGTAAAAAAATACAAAACATACAGGCAACACACAATTTAACTATAATTTACAGTAATTGCAACCATTTTCATGGCAGTAATAACTATAATTATAATCATTTTCGGTTACCAACTAAATATATTTGTTGCTAAAACTATATATAGAATTATTATTATAGCAGTAATAATCATACTTATGGTAACATGTAATTATAATCACAAATACCACAATTTTTTCTCACAATCAGTGTAATGTAATAGGATTATAATTTGGCGTTAGTTATTGATATATCAAATCTTTAGAGAGGTTTGTTCACATCGCATACTCCAACGTGCTTAACAATACGTTCTTTGGATCCATTATTGAATTATATTATTTGCGCCTCGAGACGAGGTATTCTTTAGCAGAAACGCAATTAGAAGTACATATGTAATACATTCATTTCGTTTTACTCATTAGAATCACGGAATCCGCGTTAACGACCGCGGAGATTGATTTACAGCTATAATTCTAGCCATTCCCTCGTAGTTTCCGCGATGCGAATAGCCATACAACAATGGCGTGACCGACATACGCGAACGAATTGGTCATCGTAGATGTTTTCTGGTCTCGTTGCTTTCGCGCGAACGGCTTTTTGCCGGGCTTACCTGCAAGCGGCTTCCCGGATTTCCTAGCAATTAGCAGTATAATACCGTCAAGGAAATGAGATTTTACGAGCCGACCGCGGCTACTTTTGCGCTACTCTTGAACCGAATCGTCCATCGTTTTTTATTATTTTTACTTCGACGTCGGTCTTCGTGCGAGTCCATATAGTGGCATTGGTAACTTTAATGTGGTTAATATCGACCGTTCAAGAGTGTAAATTATATAAAGGAATGTGGATCGCATGCCATAAATTAGATGTCGAGAAATGTCGAAGGATTCTACTTCCTTAAATCTTTCTTCTTATTTTATTACTAATTCCAGACTAGAGACATGACTAATGCGATTGTAACACGTTAACTCCTCTATTTCGAGCTGGGATCATGTCGGCTGTATTTTTGTAACCTCGACGGATCCTCTCAGCTCGATGCAGAAATGCGATCATGCTTTCATCCGGAAGCTCGTTCCCGTAGGTGTCGCGTGTACAAGGAAGATAAAAAAGTACTGAGATGGAAGGCGATATCCTTCGGCAACATCCCGGAAGCGTGCATGTCAGACGAGCACGTCGAATCGACTCGCGGAACGCACGGATTCGTTCGAGTCCAGAATAGAAATTCGTTTATATTTCGACACTATACGTAAGTTGGTCGTTGACAATCCGACCTTAATTTCGACAAATAAATATCTCGATAATGAAAATATGAAACAAGTTTCTGAAATGAGGAATTGCATGGAATGTACAGTTTTACTGAAGTAAAACTAAAATTTAGCTATAGATTTTGATTTAATAATAATTTTGTTAGACTATAAAAATAATTATGTACGCTGCCCTCAAATAATAACGAATCCAGTCAGAAATGACAAAGGAATCGACATCAAGTCGAAATCATCAAATTCGACGTCGATTTCATTGTCATTTCTGAGGAGCATTGCCACAAAAAAGTTTTGACACTCTAGCAACAAGCTTGAGCCACATAATTATATTTTGACTTAATTATTTTAATTAATATTAATTATTTCCTACATATATTATTTTGCTGGTTGAGCAAAATTATTTTTAGATATGTATCTAGCTGAAGTTTCAGATACTTCAGCAAAACCGTTCTTCCTACGTAAGAAAAAAATAAATAAATAAATAAATAATGCATCGATAAATCTGTCGTTAAAATTGAGAAATTTTTTGCACGAAGGCAGCGTTAAAAAAAAATTGTTAACACGTCAAAAGAAGGATATGGATGAAATCGTCGCCACCGATCGCACGCACGGATCCTCGAGATTATCCAGGAGCGGGTTATCGTGCGTGCGTGTGCACGCGCGCTATGTTATTATATTTTGTCGGTCGTGCCAGATGCCGGAGCTGGCCCTTGCCACTGGTTACTTCTGGTTTCATATTCCGGCGTGATGTATTTTTGGAGCACGTCGCGCGCGCCGCACTGCTGTACCTCGTTCTCGCTCGAGAAAAAAGAAGGGTTGAGAAAAGGGAGGGAAGCTGAATTTGTTACTGGAGACACGGCTAAGAAAGCAGCGTGCCACGGATAAAAAAGAAAGTCTACATTTTACGGAGTCTATTACAACGCAGTGTGGCCGTTGTCGTTAGCACGTCGAACAGTTATTTCGTCGTATGCAGAATAAGTGTTTTATATCAGCAATATCGATAAAAAAAATATCACAATATTACCAGAGATTTTTAATTACAATCATCTTCCCCATTCTATTTTAATATATATATTCTAGACCAAAAGTTTCGAAAGACTTTTTAAAAATTGATATTTTTAGGATTACTTATTCAAATATCGATAAGAATTTTTTTTTAAGAATAATTTAGATTCAATAATTATTACTGGATCTAAAGGATTACTGTTTAAAAAAAATATTTTTGAATGTTTGAGTAAGTAATCCTAAGAATGTCAATTTTTTAAAAGTTTCCAAACTTTGGCCTAGAGAGTATCTCAAAAAATTATTCCGATTTATGATATTTTCTATTTTTTAAATTATATATACTCGTAATATATTGTGTTCCTATTAATAACTGATAAAGCAAGACTATTATTATTATGAGAATAATCTTCTAAAACATTACAATCTCACGATTACTTTTCATTAACGTCATAGATATTAGTCTATATATACATCTAAATGATTAAATTGGTAGATATGACAAAGTAGAACTCTGTAATCCCAGATCAATACTCACATAATACATGGTACTTCGATTTTATTGATCTATTTTCCAATTGAAAGAAGATCGACCACTCGATTATCGCGATGGACTCAGCCGTGACAGTGCGTTTACATCGTGGCACGTGCGAAACAGTGCCACCATGTATACACTGTCGACAGGCGAGATGTAAACGCAAGATGTAAACGAATATCAGTCAGACCGGAAAAAGCTCGGTCTGCGAACGCGACATCGCGGCACCGGCGAACTTGTGTCGAAAAATAAAATCTTACATAATAGCACACAACTGAGATATCGTGACAAATAATATCAATTGAATCTTTGCCAGTAAATAATTTCGTACTAATCAATAACCAATCAATAAATTATATAATTGAACACTCAATACTCTCTATCGCAGTAAAGCCATTGGCAGATCCAGAAATTTGTCAAAGAAGAGGCCATTGGTACGCTGCAAGTGAATTTTTTTTTAAGGTTTCAATATGAAAAAATAAAATAAAATTAAATTATTACATTGAAAAAATATTATTTAAATGTATAGATCATGAAACGTTTTATAATTATATCAACACAAAAGAAGAATAATATAATGGAATCTCTTCTTATATCTAAGAGTTTCTTAAATAAAAAAATATTTTTAATATCAAGATTATGATTGTGCATTTCGGAAATTAAAAATATATATAACATTTCCTATCAGTATTTTAAAAAAAGGAGATTCTAAGAGAGGAGAGGGCAAATAGCCCCTATATTCTCCCTCTAGTGGATCCGCCAGTAAAGCCCAGTTCTCGTTCAAATTTTCATTTTACGAGGCTACGCGATCGATTCTGACGAGTGCCTCGTTCATCGAATAACCGAGAGAGACGGTGGAAAAAAATTTAAAGACTCATGCGAGTTTGTTCGAGAGATGACCACAGCTGATTTCCACGATACCCGCATCACATAATCCGCCCCCCCCCCCATAATATTTATTTATCTCGAGTGCGCGCGGGTCTCATCGTTCAATTTGCGCTCTCGCGAATATCTTCCGTGACCGAGCATGAAACCGTTTCGCTTGTTAATGCTGGTTACATCGAGGATCATGTTAACCTCCTTTTGGAAGAGGTAACGGTAAAAGCTGAAAGATAATTTTTAAAGAGACATTACAACAGATGAGTCGCTCGAGGTAATGTCGGATTATGAAAACGTGTAATTATACATCATTAACTGCCAGGCGAGCATATGTAATTATTAATTTTACGCAATTATATTAATGCTGCTTATCAATTGTCCGTCCTACATTAATAGATGGTAATTATATTATCATTATTGGCAGTGTAGCCTCGCAATTTTTCCAATGAGTTATGTTTTTTCAGATAATTTACTAAAAAAAAATTACTGACATTTGTAATTATAATTGAATAATAAAATAATTATGATTAGGAGTTCAATCTTTATCAAAAAATGTAGTAATGTCTCGAAAACTTTGAACAAAAGAATTATTCTGTACTTTCGGTTTATTTTTGTACAAAGAATTATGTTCATCTTATTATACTTGTTTAATAAGTGTATTTATTTTTCATCTATTTGCCCTACGAGACGAGGTACTGCGACGTAAAGTTCGAATTTGGGAATTTTGTTTTAAGAAACGTAATTACACAGGATCACAAAAAAGTACCCCTGTGTTAGGGTGGAGACCCAGCTATTCTTATCTATTTTGAGTCGCTGAATACGAATCTGACATCAAAATAGGATCATCCAAGGTAAATTTTCAATCTAGAGCGAAAAGATGACCCATTTTTCCCATTTTTTAATCCATTTTTTCGCTCTAGATTGAAAATTTACCCTGGATGGTTCTATTTTGATGTAAGATGCATATTCAGCGACTCAAAATACATAAGAATAGCTGGGTTTTCATCCCAGCACAGGGTACTTTTTTTATGGACCTATATGTGTTATCATCGTCATTATGGAGTATGATTTAATTATTACTGCTATAATGTTAGTAGAAATCATTGTTTATATATAGTAATTCTATCAAATATATACATAGCTAGCACTAAAATTGATTTTAAATTATAGTTAAATTATAGTAATTGCAACCATTTTT
>NW_017305967.1:122553-143596 GCF_001594115.1 Trachymyrmex septentrionalis
ATTCTATCAAATATATACATAGCTAGCACTGAAATTGATTTTAAATTATAGTTAAATTATAGTAATTGCAACCATTTTTTTTCTTTCAAAGTTCATTGCGATAACATTTTTAATTGAATATCGTATATAAGCGTGTGAAAACAATATTAAAAATTGCAAGAATTAAAAAGCGTATTCGAAATTTAAAGTATTATAATGTAATAAATCCGAAAATATAAAACATAATCCAGCAAAAATTTTCCTTTCGAACCGAGCGCAACACATCGCTGTCAGCAGCGAGAACGTCGAGGGCACAGAACTGGGCACAAGCATTATTCTATTCCCCTGACAATGCGATCAAGTCCCTGTTCGGGACTCGCCGATTGCCAATTGTTTCTCCTTTTCAGGAAATATCCAGCTCGTATCTAGTTTGTACGAGGTCAAGGGTCGTCGACCTCGTGTCCAGAAAGTTCGTACGTATGCGTTACTAGTAGACGCGCTGGTCAGCGATGGTCATTATGTTAACTGGCAATCACGGTAATGCTGTCATCAGCATCCGTACTCTTACAGCAATAACTATAATGCAGCCATTGTAGGCACTCTCTGCGTAATCCGGGCATTATAGTTAGGCGAGTTTTCATTGATCACTACCGGGTATCCGAACGCGTTAAGTTAATTTTTTACGAAGACTTGCCTGCATGCGAAAAAATATAGAACGATACCAATGGTCGAATTTCCATCAATTAATGACAAATACCAAAATAGTTTTCATACGAGATAATTTTGTTAACTCGATAATCTAAGTTCGAAAATTTAATCTCCTGACAAAGCTACTATTTACTTATTGCTAACTTCTTAAATTTTAAGAAGAGCGAGAAAATATAGTCAAAAAATTCTTACATTGTGCCAGGAAAATAGAATAATACTCGTGCCTAGAGTTCTGCTCTTATACGCTTTTGTGATAAAAATAAAAATTATCGTCGGTAGAATTATAGTTTATATTTTATTTCTAATATTACATTATAACATTTTAAACTTTGGAAGTGTATTTTAATTTTTGCAAATTTGCATTAAAATGTAAATATTTTTTAAAACAATATTTGCGATACGAAATAGATTTATAAAATATACTGAATATTTCTTTTGTGTTTTATTTGTTAGTAATAAATAAATAATCATAAATGTATGTGTTTAGAATTGAATGGAGTTTAACTAAACACCGAGAGAAAAACTTTTTCATATTTATAACTATAATTACTACCTAAAAAAACCTTTTTAAAAAAAGAAAAAATATACGCCAAGTGCATAAAAAAGATATATGAATACATCCTTTTTAATAAAAAACGGATATGAAATAAATGTAATTAGCCAAGTATTTTATTATGCAAGACATATAAGATAGATTGAAAGAGTAACTGAAATTGTCAATATATTAATATAAAATTCTCAATGGATTATAGTAAAGAAAAAAGTTAGCGTGCCCGAATCGCATTAAAATGCAATATTCTAGGATATGTTTTTATAGTACAGAAATTATTTATAATACAAATTAATAAAAAAGGTATCACATACAATATTCTACAGATATTGTATGATTTAAACAACTACATTTTTTAATAGTAATTTTAACCATTTTTATGGTTGTAATAATTGTAATTATATTTACCAATTATATATATTAGTTAATAGAACTGTACATAATTATTATTATTTATATATTACTATATTATTATATTACTATAGTAGTCAATCATAATTATAGTAATATGTATAATAATTATAATTATAAATACCAAAAAACAGTTTTTCTCTCGACGAATAATGCAAGTTATGCGACAGTTGTCAAATTAAAAGAAAAATAAAAAAATTAACTTTCTTTTTAAAAAAAAAAAAAGATTTCTGTTTTAATATATTTATCAAACATTTTTGTTATATGTTTTCATTATCAATTTAAGCAGTAAATTACGTAATAAATAGTCAGAAGCCTTATAAGTGACTTTCGGCTTCGATCGATGTAACAATATATTACATATTTTTATCAAAAACTCAATTGCGATCATCACATATATATATATAAAGATATATACAACAAAGATATGTACGACTCACTCAGGCCGGCGATGCATTCGCGCTTCTCGCTCGATGCACACCACGTCCGCGGCTTTCCCGTCGCCGTCACTCGCGGTGCATCCTGCTAAGCTCGCCATAGGAGAGGCGCATAACTGTTCTCCTTTCGCGGGTGTCAGGGGCTGTAAGCAAGAAAAATACTGTTATTCGTTCGCCATTAGACGGGCCGATGACGGACATTGGCGGACTTGGCTGGTCGACGTGTACGGCATAAATAGCGCGCTCGTGACAACGCCGGTTAATTAGCTCGACACCTGTAATTAGCCCATCGTGTTTGAGCGCCGGGCGGTCCGATTAACGAAGACACGGAGACGGGCGCAAACAAGATTCTCGCGTAAAATTAACCCTCAAAAAAAAAAGCCTGTCTAAGTTATTATACCATTATTGCGTCGTTTCGTGACACTAATGATCACCAGGAAAATTATTACACCGCTGCATTTGGTTCACTTCCTCGCACGTGTCACTTGCGTTCTTTCGCCGCACCGCGCGCGTCATGCGATGCTTTTTGACGTCATTTCTCGGTGAAATAAGCAAGTGCCTGTTCACTCGTGAGATCGCACATTCATTGATCCGTAATTGCCCCGCTTGACTCGCGATATTTTTGGAATATCAAAATTATATAAAAAAATATTGCATTTAATCGAAGTTATTCTGAATTTCTTGGAGTAAAAAATCTCGCTCCAAAAGAGTTAAAATACTGCCACTATTGAAGAAGAGTGAAAACATTTGCATTCTTGAATAAGAGTGGCAGATTAAAGATTTTCACTCTTTTTAGATGTGATCCACTCCAAGAGCGAGATTTCTTTCCTTTACTCTAAAAAAAAAAAAAGAAAATCTACCACTCTTATTCAAAAGTACAAATACGTATCTTCACTCTTTTGATAGTGTTAGTATTTTCACTCTTTTGGTGAGTGAGATTTTACCTCAAGAAATACTTAAAAAGTAAAGTAAATCAAGACAAATCGGATCACAGAGCGGACACATATATTTTAAAATTTATTTCTTCTAGGATAGATCGAGACGATTTATAGTTAATTTTATTATCTTTTGTTTGAAAAACAGCTCGTTTGAAACAAAACCAAAAAAATAAAAATAACGATTAGCTGCCTTAAAATTTACATTGATCCGATTCGCTCTGTGATTCGATTCGCCTCGGTCTATCCTAAGAGAAATAAATTAAAAAAAAATATTTTAATTGACGCGTATTCAGGAGCGACGTTATAAGACAAAGTATAAATTGGCAAAAGGATTTATCGTTCTATAGTTGCCAAATAACGCACGCCGAACACGCGTGCACAAACGGTAGAAAGGCACATCGCTTCCGGTAGCGGGACCGATCGCATCCGGTGATGGCTGAACGTATTACGTACGGTCGCAACGTGTTACGAATCACAGCGCGGTCCTTTTAAAGCAACTGCCGCCGATGGCGGGAAGCGTTTTTACGACTGCATGCAGAGAGAGGAGACATCTCTTAATTACTACCTTAAGCACGTTGACGACGTTATTGCATGACGCTAATTGCGAATTTAATGACGAGGATTAAGAAGTTGCAGCGGAGATGACGCGCGACCGGACGGTGAATTTTTACTAGGCAAAAACTTTCCGAATTTTGATTCAAGATTGGAAGAAAGTATAAATAACATAAATAAGCTAAAGCAGATCTTGATCTTATAATATTTTATAATATTTTATAAAATCTTATAATATCTTATAATATTTTTGTGTAAAATTTGCAATTTCTAGTTCAAGCAAACTGCGCGTCAATTATTTGTTGATCTTGAAATAGTTCTTGACTGAAATTGGAGTAATGTCAAAACTATATGGCTAAATATGATGTCCTAATCACTCACAACTAGATAAAGCATCAACTGCGCCATTCGAAACTAATAGTATATTGAATATGGTCAACAAAAATGAAAGAAAAGAAGCGAAGAAGGCACAGCCAATCTTCTTTTCTTTATAACATATGACGATTAGTTGAATAGAAAAAGACTAGCCGTCTTCATGTCCTATCCTTCTCTCATTTTAATCGATAAATTTTACACACGGATAAATAATGCTGCTCATGCTCTCCCTGTTTTTTTTTCATAATTTTTATACAAATTGGAACATTTTTCAGAAATATTCAGAAATATTCGGAAAGTTTACATCATTTTTCAGAATTTTTCATACAAGCGAATTCTGAAATATTCTGAACTTTCTCAGCTTACAATTAAAAAAAAATATTCTTAAATTTTTTAGATCTTATAACATTTCAGAAATTACACTTACAAGAAATCTTATAAATATTATGATATTTTATAATTAACATATATAAAAAATTTTAAGAAAAGATGCAGATTTTCTGAGAAATGTTCCAATTCGTATAAAAAAATGTGAGAAAGTTATAAAATTACATAGAAATTCTGAAAAATCATATGAAAAATTCTGTGAAAAATTTTCCAAGTCTATGTCTTTGCTTATAATAAATTTTCAGTGGATGACATCAAAAGTGAGAAAATACATAATGAAATTTCTTTCAAAATATATTAAAATAGAAATATTTCACAACAAAACAATATTTCCATTTGATAGAGTAGGTATATTTTGTACAATATACACCGAAAATTCTTTTATTGTAAAAAAAGAATAAAATCATATTTATTTTAATTCGACAGCTGTCGTATAGTTTGTTTCATAATTCAATTTTAAATATATGATTATTTATTGATTGTTGGAATACAAAAAGAGTTTTCAGTATATTACACAGCTCTATCTAGTTTATCTCTTGCAAATGTTGTTTTATTAAAAATATTCACATTTTAATATAGTTTGTAAGAATTTTCTTTTTATATTTTTCTATTCTGACGTCGCAATGCAAGATGATTGCAATAAATAGGAATACCTTAAATTGACAAGAAATTTAATGATACTGATACTATTGAGCATCTTCAAAAAACATTATAGAAAATTTATTACAAAAAATAATCCCAGCTAGAATTTGAATCTGAATTTCCTTTATTTTGTGACAGGTATCTTTTAACCAATTCAACCACCAAGGTGTACTGAAAAGCGTAATGTACCGAGTCAAGATTAGACTGTATACGCAATTCAAGTTGTTGGCGATTACCCGAGCGGCATAATCGTTTGGTTACTCGGAAATTTATGCGCTCCTCGTGCGAGAATTTGTGGATCGCGCGGCTTGTTTCTCTTCCCGAAATACGACGAGAGGCGCGCGCGATGCAGCTGCGACTGCTTTGCAAAGCGCGCAAGTTGAGCACGCTCGCACGAATAAAAGTAAAGATGGGGGTGGGAGATTCCTTCGTCCGTCATTTTCGAGTAAATCGTCGCGATGCAAGCAGCACTCTGTGGCCCACCCATTTCTCCATCCCGAAAATGTATATCGCGTGTCGAAATAGCGCCGGGTCTCGAATAACGTGCGTGTTGTCGTATCGCTTCCGCTGAGATTAATCATCGTTAAGAGCCCGCGAACAACGAGAGCACTCGTATTCCGGCAATGTGGCGATGTTCACGAATCGTAAACGAAATTTAACAAGAATTCCAAACACCAGCGATTCTTATCTCTTTCGATTCTATCGCTGCCTGTATTACAAGATGCACGAGGCACGCGGAACAACGTAGATAAAACAAATTATTCTGCTTTAAGATAATATTGTATACATTACATAAAGTTGTAATTGACCCCATCTCATGTTAATTAAAACGCAATTTTTATATTATTCAGGCCAGTATATTATTCACCATTGTTTCACTCACGAAAGTGCGGTAGATCATTTTGAAGCCTTAATTGTGCCCACGCATTCTAAGAAGTTAATATTAGTATTAATATCTGTGATTATAATTGCATGTAAATTATTATGATTGAGAGCCCCATTTTTATAGTTATTATTGCTATCGTAATAATAAGTATTATTATATACATACATATAATGTGCATAAATTTACATTTATAGTTTTGTTATACTAAAATGAATATTGTATATAATTGTCCCCGAAAGCGATTATAAATTACAGTCATTTTCGAATTGACTATATACTTACTATAAATACATATATAAAACTGTAATACATAGAACTATAAATGTATAAACTATAAATGTAAAAAATAAAATGTTAATTTAAAACAATGTTAAAATTAACACAAAAATGTTAATTTTAACATTCTTACACATGTCTCAGAAAGTCTATATGTCTTTAAGTTAAAATAAACATTTTATTTCTATATACAGCGTATATAACATTGTTCTCGAGGATAACCATAAATCCTTTTTGCTGTATAAAATTATAAATATAACTATTATTTATATTTATTTTTATCATTAAGGACACAAGGCTTTACAATTAGGTTTTACATAGATAGGCCTATATAACTAAGACGCCGTGAAGAACTTTTGCTATCATGATAGAACTGTTTACGTCCGGCCGTATAGTTAATAATAAAGGAACTTATCAGCTTATCTATCTTCCTCTCTCTTCGAGGGAGATAAATTAAGAGATAATATGTCCTCGTTACCTAACTGCATTCTCAACAGATACGTTGCAGATTAGAGACGTTAAGATTCTTAGGAATCCTCTTCGAGGATCCTGTCGCAATCTCGAGCGAATGGGAAAGAGCATACTTTATCACGAAGAAGTCCAATAATCGCTACTCGTAAATAATACGACGGACTATTATACTCTCGCCCCATGAGATTACAAAGTTGTAGCATGAATTGCAACTTTGAAATCGCATCTCTTTCACTAATTTTTTTTTCTTCATACACGCCGCCAATTCTTGCCTCGCGAGGGAACATCTCGTACGAGTGCGACGCTCTCGAAAATCTTCCCGATACGCAGCATCCCCATGGGCTTTCGCTTTCAGATCTCCCGCAGTTCTCATCGTAAAAAGTTATATTTAATCTCTTGCTACCGGGCCCGTCGAGGTTTTACGATTCCCTCCGGCCATTCGATTTGGCGTTTTATGAGCGTTTGGCGGTTTCGACTTCGCGCGGTTAGCTTCTCTCGCGCGCTTCTCTCGATATAACAGACACCGCATCGTGCCTTCGCCGGGAACGCAGGCAATCCCTCTTTCTAATCGCCGCTTCTATTTCGCCCATACGAAGAATCGCCTCGTTATCGCGAAACATTGCCGGCGAAGAGCGAAACGAATGCCGTGTCCGTCGCGAATGCGGAGTAAACCGGTTTTAGGCGCGTGTCAATGATACACTCGCCTCCTAATTCCTGCGATGCACCTTCGTCGTATTATCTCCGATAGGGAGAGACGCATATTTCGTTTCCTTTTCAAACTGTCACGTTGTTAGAGAAGCGATCGGATTTTGGTTACCTGTACATTCGTGTGAGATACATTCGTGATAACGTCATTTCGACAGGATTACGTTAAAAATGAATTATTAATTTATAATTTTTTCGAATCCACGACATTGATCTCCAGAAGATAAATCGATACACTGAGATATAAATATTTGATATTTGTGATTATAATTGTATGATAAAAAGAATTATGATTGGAAGATCTATTTTTATAGTTATTACTGCTATAATATTAGTAAAAATAATTATATACGGAAGAACGTTTTTATTGAAATATATCTAAAATGTGCATATCTAGATCTGTACTTAGTTACATTGGTTTTCAAATAACTGTAACGGTATCTATGATTATTTTAAAAGCTGTACCTCTCTTACAGCACTGACAGTGAGAATCATATAAATTACTGTATAGTGTTAAATAACCACCGGTAATTTTCAGAGAGTAGACTACCATAAATTATTACAAAATTTTTTCTCAGGCTCAACGGTTAATTCTTAATAATTATATTTCAACATATAATCATCTTCTTTATAGAATTTTCCGTGAGCAAAAAATAAAAAATTAAAGGACAACATCACACGGTGTTCCTAAGCGGTCACCCATCCAAGTACTAACCGTGCTCAACGTTACTTGACTTCAGTGATCGGACGAGAACTGGTACTTTAAACGTGATTTGAATGTTGTCCGGTTAATTCAGTCATTTGAGAGCTTTTGTTCAATTTTGTGATTTATACACTGAAAAAAAGGATTGGCTGCTGCAACCAAAAATTAGCTGCTACAGGCAATTAAAAATGCTATGCCATATTTTACCATCTAATTTACTGCAGCAGCCAATCTTTTTTTTTCAGTGTAATCACCTTCAAAGTATGGCTTTCATTAAATTAAATTAATCAAATCCCTGCGTGCTATAATTATGGTAATACATCTATCTGTTTTGTACGTGCGATTTGTAAATTTCTCGTTTTACTCCGGCCTTCCTTTTTCTAATGCGTTTCGCTATTTTCGCGGCTATCTTTTATTATTATACGTTTTATAGATTCTTAACGTTCTTTAAAAAGAAGAAGAAAATTAGGCACTCCAACGCATCCATTACCAATGAAAATCAGGGTCCAAATTATGGCAATCAAGTCGACACGTTGATATTTCGGTGTTCCGCTGGTTGCGCGAGAAGGAGAGCGATGGAATCAATAAAACGTTATCGGAACCGGCATTTAGGACAAAGCTTTCGATCAACGATCGATCACGACCTGGATATAACGACTTTTAAAAGTCGTTGCTGCTCTGTCTTATGTATTCATCGTAACATGCGTCATTCTTTTTTATTTGCAAATCTATTCCTGCCGTTTACTCACATCGCATTTTTTGAGAAACGACTGGAAAAAAGTCTGATAATAATTACAAAATTCCGTTTAGCCTATATTGTTATAATATTCATTAAATATTATCAAGGATATAATAATACAATGACTAACTTCTTGATAACAATTAGAAAAATAAAATAATCTTTAGAAAAGTAAAATCAGCGTCCAGTTTTAATTATATTATATAACATTTGCTTGAATTTATTTCATCAAAGTTTTCGGAATTATTTAGGGTTGATTATCATCCATTATTTCCAGGCTTACTTTTTTTCAGTGACTCTCGCACTTTAAACCTCAAAGATTTTCGCAGAAAGTACAATTTTACGCAATTTTTGTCTAACTACCGATAGATTGATAAACAAGTAAAAAAAAAAAAGGAAAAAATAAATAGACTACGTTGAGAGCGCGGAGATTCGATCGAAGATATATCGCACAGTTCGGTGTTTAAAAAATTGCCGAGCGGATTATTGGTGGGATAATATTTTGACGGCAAATATATTGCTTACTTTTCTTGCATCACCCTCGTAGAAGGCAGACGTATATTTTCGTCGCGTTCCATTCCTATGCATCCCCTGCTTCTCGACGGACCTTCTAATAGTCCTAATCCTTTCTTTTGCCTCTCTACCCTCTTCTCTCTCTCTCTCTCTCTCTCTCTCTCTCTCTCGCTCCACATTTACCACGCTCTAGCTCTCACTGCTGCTTCGCTGTTACGCTGTTAAACGAGCGGATCGCCAGTAGCTATCGGCGCGGACGCATCTGGAAGGAATAAAGTACACGTTACGAAGGGTAAGCAAGCGGTCGTGCAAGCGGCGTGGCGTTGCAAGCCGGGCAACGTAGACTGCATAAGTAATAGAGCCCGAGGGAGCCGAGCTATTCGTTGGGATCGTCCGCGATACGCAAACGCGAGGGATCGAAAGGACTCTCTCTCTCTGAGGAAGTTAGGGAAAAAAAGTCATTCCTCCAACAGAGGAATGATATCGGTGTGTCTTACCTAAGGCTGATTTTCATAGTCCGCTCTTATTTCAAGACTATCTTTTGATCTAACATCTTAAGACGCCAATAATGCTCTCTGTGATCGGTTTATGACATCTTAAGACTGTACTTAAGAAGATATGTATAATGAGGCTCGAAAGAATCAGTGAAAATTGTAAAAAAGCCCATCAGAAGCCTACATCAGCTATTCGGACGCACAGAAATTCTTGATTTTTCGTGCGAATGTAACGAAACAAATAAAATATACGTCTCAAACCTTCAATTCGGATCCTTATCAATATAAAATATAAATTGAAATTAACGCAAATTCGTTTGTTCTTCTTTATCCAAATGCCAAATTAGCTATGTAACGCCCGAATAGCCCAATGATTGTCAAAATTATTACATAATACAATAATAATATAAAACTTACATAAAGAAAAACCGAAAGTCATATGCATCGCGTCACTACGTAGAATCACGTCGCTCATCAAATTGTCAGATTTGCTGTGTAGTCATTCGAAAGAAACACGAAACGAAAATTAGAGAATTATTTGTCCGATTTTTCTATTATATTCACTTACGTGTGTAAGCTGATGTAGGCTCTGATGGGTTTTTTTACAATTTTCACTGTACTTAAGAAGGTCTTAAATATAAAAGTCGACGAGTTTGTCGCGATCGATCAAAATCCTTCACGCGAGTGTCGGTTCAGCGAGAGGAATACAAAGTTCAACTCATCGCACCGATCGAGGCACCGTGCGGCAGCATAGAGAAATTACAATTTACTTTAGTAATTTGTTATTAGCATGAAATTATTTATAGCACGAAATTAAGTTTTATCAGAAAACAAGCGACGCTGCGTGTATCGTGCACGAGGAGTGAACGTGATAAGATCGACTTATAAGCGAGTACGTGCGTATTAACAACTGCGAGAGATGCGCAATTACATCCCATTTTTGCTAATGACTGTATTTCAGATAACACGGCTCTTCAGCGTTTCTTATTATATTGTATATTATATATTATACATAGAACATATAAATAAGAGACCTTTTTATGTGATGTGTCGGCGAAATTTTTTCAGAGTTGATCAAAAGCACGATAGCGCGTAGTTATCATTTTCCTTATACATTTTAATTCCTCGCTTCATATTGAATAATTTAGTGCAGGGCAAAAAGTTATGAAATATGTAAGAAGATGATAACACGCGCTATCACCGCGCTTTCGATCAACTTGAAATTATTTAATATGAAGCAAAAAAAAAAGTGTAAGGTGTAAGGAAATGATAATCACGCTCTGCACTTTCAATCAACTCTAAAGAATCACATCAACCGATATTTATAAATATTACGTACTTAATGATTTACCACTTAACGAAGAACAAAGTAAAAGAAAACAGAATTCAATTTTCTGATGCTGATCGAAATGAAAAAGGATAGCCAGTTTCTACGTAACGAAAATAAAAGATACCCTACGTTCCAACAAAGCTGGATTAATATGCGTTATGATAGGCGCAATTTAAGCCCTTGGGAGCCCTTGAGAAATTTAAGTTCCGATAAAGCGCGAATTCTTCAATGTTCTGGTCCGCACCCCTCGGCAAGTCAGAGCGATACGCTGCCTGCAGAAACTTTAATGCGTCGTATATTAATGTCATGAGAAATAATGGGGGGGCTTCGCGATGCGCCTCGCCGATGCAAATTGCGGATCGCATCGATTTATGAGGCGAACAGTAATTTCCACCGTATTAGTTGGAGCCCGACGCGGTTCAGACTCGCGTCTTTCTAGTATCCCTTCCTAGAGAACGCGATATGTGCAGTGCGCAACCATTTTATCCCGCTGTTCTAGCCAGCGCGCTAGAAAATCGCCTTATAGCGAGTAGAGTTATTTATTTCCGACCAACGGAGGGACATAAAACGCGGATTCCAAGAATCGGAAATGCGCATGCGAAACACGGACTTCCGATCGGAAAACGTCGCTTTGTTATATTACCGATGTTTGCACGAGAAAATAGATGCAATCATCAATATGATCAATGGGGAGCGAGTAAAAGTGGGCAGGGCAGATCTCAATGCTTGTCGCACCGACTTGTTTCTCCATGTATTATTCATGTATCTCATTGACCTCCCTTTGAAAAAAAAAAGTCGAAAATGTTAATTTAAGCTATTATCGTAAGGCACTCGAAGGATAAACGGAAATGATGATCATTAGTAGAAAATTGTTTAAGTGGCGGCTGTACTTTTTTGTTTTGTTTTTTAGTCTTTAGAAAAAGAAATATTTAATAAGAACATTTCAGCAGGAAGATAATAAGAAGGATAATCTGGGTACTGGTGAATCCTCTTAATTAATTGAATCACGTAATGTCGAAACAGGCCACCGTTTATCTGATCGATAAACGGTGTTTAATTTGATTAAGGCAAAGGAAAAAGCGAATCTCACAAGCAGAGGACGCACATTAATCTTGCCTTCCTTCGGACACGCACCTGCACCTGCGCTGCGAAATACGCTCTTGTATTAATACACGAATAACGCGATGCGGAGAATTATGTTAATCACGACGGAAGGAAGTCATTTACGACGCTCCGTAAAGACGCGATTGCAAACGCTCGTAAAGCGCGGCGATTTTACGAGAACCGCCGTTTTCACGGAAGCCCGAGACAAATGCGTCGATAAAACGTATAAATCGCGATAAACGAGCGCTACTTAATACTAATGTTGATCTGTAACAGATCAGTCGCGGAGGGACGACAAGGAAACAAATGTAAAACCTTCTGTGTAACAAAGTAATTATCGCGCGCCGAACGGAAATACCGCCGCGTGATGCATAATGTGTGCAATTTTTCAAACCGCGCACGGTGGAATATGAATTGTTTCGCTGAATAATCAGTATTTACCGGAACGGATACCATAAGTTGCCACGCCATTCCGCGATATTCGCGCACTGTGGAATTGCACCCCGAGTGTGCCGGAGGTAAAATGTCTTCTTCGATTACCTTGCACGATCTATCTTCTTGCAACATTTCGTAACGATCGACGACTTTAGGAATCGATAATTTCCGAAGCTATTTGTAGAATTTTTTTTCAAGCAATTGCTCCAGCAGCTCCAGTGCACTCGCGACAGCCGCGATAATAAAGTGCGTCGTGTTAAAACGCGAGCTCGTCGTCGTTAAAATTGTACGAACACACATGGAATTGAGAATAATAACTCACTTCGCGCCAGTGATTTGCGATCGGTCGTAGAGGAATGAATTTTCATCGTCGTCGTCGTCGTCGTCGTCTTACTCGGCGTGACAAAAATTCACGTTCGTAAATCTGTCCAGGACATCTGTCGGTTCACCGATGAAGGTGGAGAACGCGGTTGCGACGGTAATTTATTCCGTTAATATATTCACAATGGAAATCCGTACTTGCCCCAGTGACAAAGCCGATACGATGCTATTGTTAATTCTAGTTCGATTAGCGTAGCGTAAAATTAGCCATTATGTGACAGGATGAGAGAAAGAGAGAAACTGGTTACACCCACACGAGTCCATTATCTTATATACTGTTGGAAAATTTACGTTATATCTAACACGTTATATCTAACATTTCACATGTCCTACAATATTTTCCATTCTGTTAATTTAACATAAATTGCAAATATGTTAGAAAATGGCACAAACCTTATGTAACGATTAACACAAAAAAAAATAAGACATTTGGATACAATTTAGGAACAACTTGTGCAAGTAAATTTTTTCAATAAAATTAACATCAATAGCATTTATATTTATATAATTAACATTTACAACATGCTAAATTAACACATATAATTCACACGTTTCTTTTATTGATTTACCTTAAGATCTGTTTTTTATTCCTTGCGTTAGAAAACTGAACTAGAATTCTTTTTCTCGCTTCCGTTAAGTATTAAACGCGCATCTATTTTAAATAAAAGTACACTAGTTTAGCCACATAAAAAAATAGATCTTTATAAAATTACATTATTAAGTTAATGTCTACGTATTTTTTTTTATTGTTTACTTCACTCATATAAATCAAATTTTATTTTAATACTAAGAAATGTTAAATTTAATACGAAACTTTCAAATGACATAATTACATTATGTTACATTAACGGATGTGTTAAAAAGGCAATACAAAAATTTCAAGGTACTGATTTTAACACAAGTACAAAATGTTTTACTGTTTGAATACAGAGAATACATTTTTAATAAATTTGACATAAAAATGATCAGATATTCAGAAATCAGTAGCCCAAATTCTCACGATTGTTTTTCGATATTATTTGACAGCAAGGATTGTGCATTCATAACTTTTCCATATAAACAAGCTGAACGACTAGCGTTTAATAACTTGAGAAAGAACGCAAAATAATCGTATTTTCTATACATAGCGATGCACACAAAGTACGTAGTGAGAACTCAAGTACCGGACGCGGACGTAAATCTGGAGCAACCGACGCGCGGCCGACCCACTAAATACACCCGTAAAATATATGCCGAGGATAATTTATTTTCTGCTAAGTCATCCGAAGATCACCTTCGTTCTCACATAATATTCTGGTCTTGGTAGCAGTTGCGGCTGCAACATCTACGTTACGAGCTTAATTAATTCGTCGCGATGTGAAAATGTGTATTCGATTGCTTCCATAAAATCAAATTTATGAACGTGAAGGATCGTAAGCAGGCTTCAGGTAGAATGTAGTTTGACCAAAAAAAAAATGATATTCTCGTTTCTCTTTCAGGATTGCGATTTGCAGTTCGCATCTGTTGCGAGCGTGACGTAGAAATACCCGTCTCGCGGTTCCCATGCAATAAACGTCGAGAAAGCTACTATGTGTAGTAGAAACCTCACCGTGCAACATTTTTGCCGCTACTATGTAGAAAGATACAGCCTTGATTATTCTCTTCATATGAAAATCCAAGAGCAGAAAAGCTAACGTCTTTTTGTCACGCACTCGCGATATTCTATAAAATGTGAACGTGCATAATTTAGAGATATTGTTGGCACGCATTAAAGATATATGCATCGGCCGGAAATGCGAGGACACTGCAAATGCGATCTTGTGTGTGATTTTAGAACTCGAACTCTTTATTATTTATTTCGTACTTAATCTCAACGTATGTATCAAGGATCTCTAGATGGAGTCATGCCAAATATCTTTACGCGCGGAAATATACTTCGTTTCCGAAATGGAAATTCAGGATCGCTCGCTGCGTTGACACGAAGATAAATCGTCGATATTAATTTCGTGTTACTCTCTTAATTAGCGTCATCGCGACGATCGATAGTACGACAGCTGCGTTTCTGTTGTAACAAAGCTCGCTAAGACGAGCGCGTAACGCGGAAATAATATTATCCGCTGCCTACTTCTGCCTATTTCTTGAGGCTAGGAGGAATGAAACAAAAAAAAAAAACAATGCAACGAATATATAGAGACACGATAGAATCCGGAAGCAAAAAAATATCCAGGCTCACATCTCGATGATTTCATTTAACTTAATAAGATTATACATTATCAATACAGTGGAGATTATAACGAGGTCTTAATTCAAGTTCTCGGTTGAAATTAAAGTCGAGAACTCATTATCTTTATTACAGCGATAATAATAATAATAAATCGATAATAATTATCGTTATTGTGTTGACTGTAATCATTGACTTCTAAATATAGAATGAGAGATCATGCAGACAGGAAAAGATGTATGTACGACGAACGTGTCGTGAGAAAGTTTCCTGCAATTTACGAACCAGAATGAGACATTCATATGAGTAAACGCGTGCCAGTTTCTTCATTTCCGCAATTATCAAGGGAACAAAAGTGAATATTATTTTAATTGAAAATATTATGTAAATGATTTTTATCGCGTACACTGTTTAGGAATTTAAATCACAATTTTGTTCTAACATAAATCGATTTAATCGCGGTAAAAAACAGGAACAGAAATTTAACGTCTGCTTTTTATAATATATTCGATTAATTCTTATCAATTTAATTTTACAGATTAAATTCATTTCTGTATAAAATAATTGATATATGAAATAAATATGCAAATTTGATCAGATTTGTTACTTCATTCAACTATTTTGGTTTTTTTTCATTAAAAACCGCTATATCAATTCATTTGCACATTTGTAATTTATAACATTTGAAAGAGACACGTAAATGTCGTTACTTCAGATCTCGACGTTCTCATTCAATATCGCCATTAGTATGTCCACCGAAAGCTCGAGCTGTTCCGAAGATTCATGCGCGCGGATAGAAGTCGTCGTGTACGCGAGGAATAAATAATTAGCGGCATGTTTCGGCAATCGAAAACGAAGATGGCTGCTGTTTGTCGACAGGTGAGAATGCATTGTGCATGTCAATTACCATTTCTCTCTCCATCTCGAAACAACGCTTCTCTCTATTGTGCTACAAAGCCAAAGGCTCTAATAGAACCTACTTAATTATCACAGCAAAATTAACGCAGTAATTGATTGATAATAAATTTAGTCTAAATGTGATAATTATAAAAAATTTTACGTATCAATAATATTTAATTATTCTCCAAAGGCGAGAAGATTAGGGCATCCGGTATCGAAGCTTAAGCTTATTCCGAATTCTGAATGACAATCATGTTCACATCTTGATTTTGGGATGACCACCCTTTCTTTGAATCTTCGAAATCCTACTTCAGATGCGATGGGGTTGAAACTGACGTGAGGATCCTGCCGATCCTTGCCGTTAATTTACGGATCGTCCCGGACTGTCAATTGTGTCGACGCAAATAACAAACGAGATGGAAAGAGACAGAGAGAGAGAGAACCTTCAAGGATAAATTATATTTAGCCTCATGAGTTGCACCTTCAAGGATATCTTCAAATCGATATAAATTATTAAATATTAACAAACGAAAATTACAAAATCACAATAATTTTTAGTTTTTTTTTTTTTGCAGAAAGGTATATGTTTACTGTAAAAAGAAATTTGATTACTCTTGTATATCCTTTCCGCCGGTCAGGTCAACTTCGTCTGTTGGTATTCTTTCGTCCGCCCTTTTATTCATTGGTTCGTCTTTCTACCTACTTTTTTTGTTTGTATTCGTCTCCATTTCAAACTGTAGCATGCCTTACATCTTTCAGATTGTAAAATCGAGAAGTTAAGAAAAATGGTTGAAGAAACGCAAAAAAAGCAAGGTAACCCGATGTTGCATCTTTCAGATTGTAAAATCGAGAAGTTAAGAAAAATGATTGAAGAAACGCAAAAAAAGCAAGGTAACCCGATGTTATATGACCTATCGAAATTTTACGAAATTTTTTTTCTATTTTTTTATTGAATTTAAAATTAAAAATTGATTTTCAGATTAAAAAAAGAAAATATTTTTGAACATTAATAAAATATGAGACATTTCCAATATTTATAGGAGTGCAGTAAAGATTTTACAAAAAAGTAGATAGCATTTTTAAGCCATATTGAGTACATATGTACGCAATATGTAAATGCTACTTTTTCTTAACGTCTTCATTTGTATATGTATATTTGAAAATGCCTCATATTTTTTTCGATACATATGTACGCAATATAGTTTACACTGAGAAAAACATATATATCCTAAATTTCAATATTTATTTGAAATAATACAATCTAAATATTTATTAAATATAAAAATATATTTATTTGGTACAAAAAATATTAATTTGATTTAACAATCGCTTCTTTTTATTATTATATATATTTTATTATTATATTCTTTTTATTATTTATAATAAATATTTATTTAAATTTAGACCATTTTTTTCTATTATACATGTGAATCTTTTTTTGTAAAATAAATAGAGAAATATAGTCTTATAGAAGGACATATAAATGGAGAACAAAATGACCAATGTATTACTTTTACGTTAATTTTAAGATTATAAATTCATTAAAATGTTTACTGACATGTAAGAATACACAAAAAACTAATTTTCCCAAACAATTAACTTTATTTACTTATTTACTTTACTTTAGTTATCTATTTACCTGCACGACGTTTAGCAAGTAAATTAGATTAACAAAAATAATAAAAAAAACGTTATAATCGATGTGTATACACTTAACACACATGTTTAAGTTGGCTTAATATTATAATTCCATCTTACAAAGAATTTCTTCCTTTTAGTTACAAATAAAACGTTTTAATGAAAATATAAACTAAATATAATGTTGTAAAGAAATACGGAGCTGCAATAATATGAATTATGGAAACTAATAACCATCTCTTGGAAGCAGTTTTACTTATGAAATATCTTAAAAGAAGCAGTTATTTACTTATAAAATATTACATTATGACTATAACATGCTTTACTGACAATAACAGAATAAAAAGCTGTCAAACGAACAATCTACATGACTTATTAGTGCTGTCTGTTGAATTTACAGTGTAATTACTCACAAATAATGAGTAAATCATATTGGGTATACTAGGCCATATAGGATCCGATTACATTAATATTTTTTATATAAAATAATGCATTTTGTTCCTTCCAAATTCTAATTATAAACATACGCTTTGTTTCCTTCAAGTTTAATTAAAAATAAGAGCTTACTTTTTTAAATAGAATATAATTTTACATAAAGTTCAGAATTATCAATAGAGACAGGAGAATGAAAACAATAGCGTCTAAAAATGATACAAAAATGTTTGATCGAAGAGAATTCAATTTAGGGAACCGGGCACACTCATTTTCGTCGCGAGACGAAAATTATAATGATGAACACCTTTGAATACAATGAGTCGTCTATGAACAGCTCTCTCAGAGTTCAGTAATGGCACGGCAAAACGATCCGATGAGAGCGAAATGTCCGGGGCGACCTTAATTTCGTTCGCCATGAATTTAAATCGCTCCTAATGTCAGCGACCAAATAGGAGGATGCGAAAGCATTGGTCCGGATCGTTGCATCGAATTACAGGCGATCGAGAGTGCGAAAGAAGAGCGAGAGGGAGAAAGATTTACCCATGTCCCGATTTACACGGTCGTGAACGTATTTGAAGCACGTGCCAATTTTCGGTACTTCAGAGACTGTCATTTCTTTTTCTTCTTTGTAAAGAAACCGATTTCCTTGATTATTTGATACTTTTGCAACAAGATTTTAAAATCTTCTCAAGAAAATCATAAGGAATCTAAGTATAACTGTAGCGTTGTTTATTTATTTAAATTATATAATTATAATATAATTAAATTTATATCTAATTATATTAAATATAATTAATATTCAAATGTGAGTGCGTGATAAGTAAGAGAAAAATTGCGCTTTACTTATCATTTCATCGTTATCTTATCCTCAATGAAAGTTTTAGTGATTTTGTATCTTCGATTTAATTCGTTAATTAATAGTTAAGTACTTAATTTGTTAATTTGTCACATTAAAAAGAACCTAAATTAAGGAACGAAACCTCTTTATGTCTTTATATGTATATATATATATATTTTTTTTTTACTGTTATCTTGTATCGGCTTCTATTAACTTTGTTTTAAATTAAATTAAATAAAAATCTAACTACAGGAAAAATGTAAATTTAAAACCATAAATTCTCTCTCCGCTTTAATCTTTTTTTAATGCTCTACTAAAAAAAAAAAACAAATTAAATAAGATACTAATATTAAATCTTAATTGAAAAATTAATCTTAATATAAATAGTTCTCTCAAAGAGAAGAAGTAAAAGAAAAAACTTACAAAACATAATAAGAATCATTGAAAGATTCCATGTGAAAAGATTTCCCACGATAAAATTTCAAAAACTCTAGGGAAGATTGTTTCTCGCAATATTTCGCTTATTATCGCTTATTATTCCATACAAGTGCAAGGAATGTCGTACAGTCGTGGGGGATTACGTATTACGAGAATACTTCTTACAAATAAGGCGCAGCACAAACTTCAATGGAATGGCGCGGCGCGGTTCAACAGTCAGCGGTGATTCCGCTGATTTACAGCCGCACTACCGGTGTATAATCATCGCGTTGCTTGTGGCGCGCCGTGTCTACTACCTGCTGTCAATGAGGTGCTTAATTCTAAATTATTATTCGGCTTTATCGTCCGTTCATAAACCGAAGTACATGCCAAGCAATATAATTATGCCTGTTCAAGGCCGACAGTCATTAGTTTCCTTTTAAATCGTAACCACACATCTCGCAGACACTATGCCGATTTTCAGATGCTTTCGCCAAATTTGGAAATGAAATTACATGACGGGACGATGAGAATAATTAAAATAATTATCGCGGGAAAGACCCGAGCTCCTGACTAAACCGCACGCTACTTTCGTCTTCGAACTTGATCAACAGGTTTTTTTTTTAAAGGAAGGTGACATCTGTCTTCGGTTCTCCATGCGAATAATAGGGATTTACGAGGACTCGTTCTCTCGTTCGCGAGTCTCAGCGAAAAAGAAGTAAGGGTACCTTCTTTCACTTGAGAATACTTGACGACTTTTATCTCGAAAAGTTCCCGTCATTTACGGGACGCAAGTCGGTGACCCGGTTCCAACGTTTCTCTTTGTTCTCTTTTAAAGCGTCTTTATCCAAAAATTTCAACGCGCGTAACTCTTTTTACCGGAGATCATCTCATTATCCTATTCAGTTTAAAAACCAGCAGCAAAATGTAGTTCGCAAAAGATACGAGTTTGAGTTTTCTTCAAAACGAGAAAGGATGTGTACACACAAAGACTCAAGTGCGACCGCACTTAGGCTGAACACGCGCGCCATTTATTCGCAGATCGACCAGAGTATTTATTGAAATTTTGTCAAAAAAATTCCCTGACAATTCCCAGATTTACCAAGAATTGTTTTGTTTAAAATTCCCGAACAAAATTAAAGAACTTTTTGATGCAACTTCGAAATAAATTGACGTATAAACAACTCAAAACGAACCATCTAGGATTTCGCCCTGGACTTTTATAAACATGATCTTTAAATTTATATAAAATTTAAAGATTTTTAAAAAGTTTTATTAAAAAGTTAATAATAAAAATATGAAATGCGTAAAAATCAATTTTACTTAAGCTTGCAAATTGCCGTATTAATACAAGCTAGATATTAATGTAATTTTGAATTTACCATCTTTTTTGCGAGGATAGAGAAAATCTTCATAAAGAAAGATAACTAACAATAAGATAAATAATCATATTAATACAAAATATCAACTTATTAAATAATAAACTAAATTCGAATCAAATTTAATACAATTCTTGATTTCAAGTGTTAAATTAATACATATTGGAGTGAGAGAGAGAGAGAGAGAGAGAGAGAGAGAGAGAGAGAGAGAGAGAGAGAG
>NW_017305967.1:143696-147263 GCF_001594115.1 Trachymyrmex septentrionalis
TGGCGACCTATAGAACCGATTAAAAATAGTTCATTATAATGTGTTATTATGAATTTAACAGCGAATCTATTTTCAGGAAAGAATTTAAATTTGAAAATAAAATTTCAAAAAAAAAAAAACCATAAAAATTCCAAACTTTTAAGAGTAAAAAAGAAATCGCTGGAAGTTCCACGTTTTCCAGGCTTTCCCAAGTAATAAACACCCCGGTTACTTCATCACATACAATAATGAACTTGACATAGCGCTAATGGCTGCGCTAACCATCGGCCTCCGTCGAATCGCCGCGCCGCGGATGGTAATGCAGCGCGAGTAAACGCATTGCACCAACGCGAACGCGCACGTGCGTAATTGCGAGCGCACGCGACGCAGCGTAGCGTTTATTACGGCCGAGGTTTCTGTTTCGTTGGGCAGGTGCGCTCGCAAAGGCGCCGACCGTGACGTGGTAATTATATTGAAAGGGAGGGGGGGGGCCGGCCTACGTATATAGCGTGTATTTCATAGCACCCCTCGAACCCTTTTCTGTCTAAAAGTCGCTTGCTAGACACATAAATCAATTCAACATTCTCATTACAAAGTCCGTTTCTCATGTATAAAAGAAAACGTACAATTATATTTATATGTCGAATAATCATGAAAGACAAAATTATATTTATGTCCAGGAATCACGAGAGAAAAAGATTCCGTCTTTTCCATTACGAAGATTCGCGCAGGGGTGAAAATGAATATTATTGCGGATTTAGAGAATTTCCGGAAATCGATGTGAGACAGGGATGGATCCTTCAAGGCTCGCAGGATCTCGATGTCCCCGGAAGACATGCAGTACCAGCGCGCGATGTAATCTATCCAGGCGATGACAGCGTTCTGACAGGCAACATGTTTTCGTAGTTACTTCCTGTTGTTGGTCGCAGCAACCAATCGGCAAAGTCCCTTCATCGAGAGCACTGACTTCGATTAACATTGAGCGAGTGGCTGCGTTCAGAAGACAAAGCCACTTACAGTGAGCACTCGGTGATTCTTTAATATGGTTCATTCTTGCCTTCAGTTCTACGTTGGATTTGAATGTACAAACCAATCGTAATAAGGAATCACTCGCTAAGCGGCTTTGTTTTCTGAACGCAATCAATTTCTGCCGTCTAATTATTTTTTTATTAACATTTTAACTTTCAAAGCAGGAAGGTTCACAAAAACGGCCTGCTTGCTGAATGACTTTCACCACTTTTTTTTCTTCCCGACGCTCATTTCTCTTTGATTTTTTTTTTTTTTTTTTGAAGGAGTGTCCTGCCGCAATGAGAGAACTTTTTCCGGCCCGGTGCATATCCGGGGCTGCGGTCCGCCTGTTGATCCAGTGCGTTTTCTACCGAAAACTCTCTTATGGGAAAATCTTCCTTGAGTTCAAGTTGGTCTCGACACACCCACAAAATCTCATGCTCGCGCACCGTGAAAATTAGAAAACATCTTGAAAAGTCGTCACCAAACGATGCACGTAATTAGGTACACATTTCCGCATTTAGAAATGCGCATGCATACTTAATTGGAGAAGAGAAATGAGAATATTGTCCTAAAATTTTTGAGCCTAATTGAAAGGCCAGATCTATATAAATCTATTTGCTTCTCAAATTTTGTCATTTCACTCATTGCGATTACCGTAATTTAACTATAATTTATAATTATTTTTGGTGCGAAATGTAAATTACTATTAAATAATATTATTATACCAATAATAACTACAGAGAGATGACGAAGCTCTAGAATTATATTTTATTACGCAATGTAGTTGCTATGAAAAATTTTCTTCTCAGCGTAATAATTCGTAAGTAATTCACGGTAAATCATAGCAATCGAGATAAAGATGAAAGAATCATTAATATTGGGAAAAAAATTATACTCGAACACGGCGAATGAAATTCAATGGAAAAAAGAAGCAACGGCTCTCAATGTAATCTCTGTAAACGATAAATAAAAGAAGTAGAGAAAGGGAGAGTAATTTCATCTGTCGCTGCACGAGCTATTTCGTGTGCCGAATTTCAAATACACGTCAATATTATCCGGTTAAGCTTACACTTTCTGACGGCATGAATCTCTGGTTCATCGCACGAGGCGAACGAGAATAGACGCACATCGATATCTTCGGTTGTTGACCGTCGCCGTCGCCGTCGGCACGAGTTATTCGTCGACGCGCGATGGATGACGGCAGGAGCCAACCGGGAGGCGCACCTAGCAAGTCACATCTCCGTGCGTGGCTTCCGGTTGCTACCCGTTGCTTCCTTCCATCGTTAACGATCTGCCCGCGTACTGCCTGCGTCGTTTACCTTCAGGTGGCATCGCGCACGAGCGCCATGAGAATAACGTGGTGAGTATGCGATCGCTCGCATATAACATATTCCAGAGGAAGCTCCCATTGTATTGTCCGCAATTAATTACTATTAATTAATGTTATTATTGTATCACTGATCACCAATGGAGTAGAGTTAAAGCCAATTGAAGAACGAATATACCGTCGTTACGTTTATTTAGTGAAGTAGGGCATTGTTCGTCGTATTGTAATTTATTTAACATTATAGTCAGGTGCGATATAATTCTCCTTCCATGATATACTTTATAATACGTTTGTAATTGTATCATGCATAATTATAATATATTATACATATTGTACATATATTATTATATTAATTATATATTTTTAATAAGCAAGTAAAGGTCGCAGATCGGCGTTACTTCGTCACGTGAAGTAATAAATTTGATGTAATCACGCTAATAACCATGTAGCTATCCGAGGCCTCCGAGGCGTTGGCAATATCACATCAACTGTTCAAACTGTAGCTTTACCTATTGCATACTTTGATATTTCTTACTTGTAGTATATTCACTATTTTGCATATAGATTTATGTAAAATTATAATTTTGATAATATCTAATATTATCAACCATTGCACTCAAAGTTATTATTATTATTATACCCCCATCTTGGGAGTTCTAATGACTGAAGTAATATTTTTTGTAATAATTATTTACAGATTTTTGTAAGATGCTTATTACCTTCACTAAAAATGGACGATCAAACTAGTTTGATGTACTAATTTCAGTTTCAGTTTACGATTGCGTTTCAAGAACGAATCGACAAATCTGATCGGTGACAGTTTATAAAATAAATATATTTGCAAAAATGTAATATTATTAAACATTAAGATGCGTTTTCACTGGGATGGAATTATTTCTATTAAACTGATATATTTCCGTCCGTCTAATTTCAATTGATAATTGTTCATTATTATTATCACCGAGATTCCTCCATCTCCTACCTTTAATGCCTTATCATCGTTCAATCCCATTTCCCTGCCCTTCATTTCCCCACCCCTTCAGGTGCATCGCATACGATTACGCGGAGCAGACGCATGTGAACTCGTACTGGTCCATTGCACGTGGACGAAGAACAGGAAACGATTTCACGCAACAACGCTTGCGGTTAAAGAGGGACATTCATTCGTGATAGTTCCCAGAAAATTGGAAAAAAATGCGACAGTGATTGTACGAAGAATTATTTTTTTCCTCAACAAATATTGGATCAAC
>NW_017305967.1:147363-150025 GCF_001594115.1 Trachymyrmex septentrionalis
GCAGTGTGTGATTGTACGAAGAATTATTTTTTTCCTCAACAAATATTGGATCAACGACTCAATTGCGAAATTATATCTTCACGCAGAGATTATAGCTTCAAAAAAAATTACTTTCGACATTGACAGTCTTCTTAGAATGCAACTTTGGTGTCTTCGCTCGTTTGCCGTGAATACACATTATGACTTTAGCGAGGTGCTAAAAAGAGTCCAGCAAATAGAGCTTTTTCGCGAAGACGATACCTGGAACTGCTGTTTAGTCTGTTATGCCACTGCCGAAGACCGCGCTCTTCAAAGAGACATACGTGTCGATTCAAAAGAGTTAATAATAAACGTGGTGCGCGTCAAACGCATCGGAAGAAACTACTAGGCGTTCTTCCTTTGCCACGCGAATGTTATACATTAAAAATCGATGTATTTTTATGTAATCTCATTGCGGCTCGTCCCAAACAAATTCCAAGATTATTAAAAAAAATGCATTATTTAAATGCATTTCGAATCTCTTTTGTCGCATGCCAACGACTGAACTACTTGCTGTGCTACTTGCAAATATTCGCGCGTTTACCATAGCATGAACGGCGAAAGTTCGTTGAAGTGGCGAGGCTGGATTTAGGAAGTGATTACTCACGATGGAATTTACTCGGCCGGAAAACAATGTTCTAAATTTACGCGACAGGTTACGATTTCCTTGTTGACTACGTCGAAACCGAGTCACCATCGGTCGGCGCGTACATTTACAAGATTAGATCGCAGGGAGGAAAGAGTAACTGCGTTTTTAGAGTTTACTATTCGATTCACTATTTTTTAATTTAAAAAATTTAGAAATTCAGTTTTTATATTTTTTTCTAATTAGTCAATGATAAATACATATACGCTAAGTAGAGTTAATTCCGTTTTTTTATACTAATTCTTTGATATATGTAGATGTGACTAAATTAAAAAGTGAAACCCAAATATAATACTAACTTTATTAATATTTTAATAAATTAATTACTACATATTAATTAATTACTACATATATATACATAACATCTAAAAATAAGTGATCTTTGTAATTTCATTAAGTCTTTCTATCTTCTTTAATCCAAGTGTATCAATTTGTATGAAAAATTTAGTATCAATAACTGTCAAGTTATAATCTCGTAAAAAAGAATTCTTTGATATATGTAACATAGATGTGATATACATTAGACGTATTGGACAAGATGAAAAAATATGAATGCAAATTCTCTATATCGAAAGCCATCCTAAGCCAGAAGACAAAGATTAAAATAAATAAGTAGGAACAAATAAATATAAGATTGGACCACACTTTTTCAGAAAAATACGAAATAAATAATCAGTGTTTTATTTCTTAGTGATAAATGTATCTCGTGATAAATATATTATAAAAAGAATTTACAGATTGAGTTATTTGAATACATCAGACATAAAAATATATAGAACAAATAGAGGTCGGATAGATGCCACATTTTATCGAGTCTTTCTCTGTCGTTAAAAAAATAAAAATCAGAGGAAACGACGAATAACAGGACTAGCATTCTCGGGAAGAGCTGCGAGACAATTCATGGTTTTTGGCCGATGACAACCGAGAGAATTCTCCCAACAGACTTTCGAAGATTTTCTATCGTTCCACAAGTTTCTACACCTTTTCATGATCTCTCGAACGTGACGACCTTATCGCAAATACATCTACCGTGCTAAATACTTTTTAGCATTTTAGATTATTCTCAAATAGACTCAATGGTTCAATAACGAAATAATATCTTCTACGAACTTTTTCTACACACGTTTATAATTCGCTGCGTTGATAGAAGTGACATAAGTAAAAAATTAGCATTTTTGTAATAAAAGAAATTATCAACTCTAATTTAAAAAAAAAACCAACACATTCGCTTGTACAAGAAAAGTAATTACTCATAATTTACTATACTATAATTTGAATTTTGAAAACACTGAAATAATTTTAAAGGATACATTGTAATTGAAAGTATAACACGAGGAGAAAGTGAAAGAAGTTACAGAAATTGCATATTCACAATTCTAATTAAAACGTTACTTCAATCAAGAATTAAAAAAATCTTTGAAAAATAGCTAATTTTAAGATGCGCTTTTTTTTTTATCAACACAGTGAATTGTCTATCATCAGCTACAACGTTTTAGCTACAAGTATCGCTTAAACATTGACAGAGTTCTAAACTTCCATATGACTTTATATATACTTATGAGTTTTCACTGAACCTTGAACAAACAAACGTTTCCGATGATGTCCCCATACGCAGAACTGTAATAACGAGCTACCTTGCATGAGAAAGCCGAGAGGATCGTGAAAAGGGAGAGACATCGGACAGACGGTCTCGAGAAACGAGAATAATAATTCTGTCAGCCACGCTCGTTTCACACTCGCTCCCTCACACCTCGTGACTTCACACCTTCTTCATGTCTAATAATTCGTGCTTCGTCTCGTATCGCCTTCGTGCCTCGAAGAAGCGTTCCTTCCCGCGATAAATCAAAAATACCTTCGAGGACGGAATTCGTTCGAATTTGTACCGACATCTTCGTCCTTCTTTTTCTCGCGCTAAAAATTTCAAGCGGCTAAAAATATTTTATTATGAGGAGAACGTTATTTTTTTTTTTTTTTTTTTTTTTTTTTTTTTTCGGGGCT
>NW_017305967.1:150125-167971 GCF_001594115.1 Trachymyrmex septentrionalis
ACGTTAGCGGACGTTAGCTCGAAATATAAATTACAGTTGTAAGCTTACCAGGCGTGACTTCGTTGGTTAACTTTGCGGTTTACAAGTTACTCGTGCACGATACGCATTCCGCAGACGCGTGCGTGCGATTCGTCATATCTCTCTCTTTCTCTTTCTTACGTTACTATTTATACGTACGACCGAGCTAATTCGTTTCCCTCGCGTTTATTTCCGATTGGAAACCCGCGAGCGAGTAGTAGAGGATTTAAAGTGCTTTCGATCAATGGCAGCGAACCGAGGCGAGAGTCCGAGCTTGACAACGAGAGATAACATCTTATCGTATCTCTCGCATCTATCATCGCATCATCATCTACTAATTAACCAGATAATCCGCCGTGAATAACGATCTGTCCTCTTATGAGGGGGCAAACAAACGCGAGTTAAGATACAGATCTTGCGACGAGAGGGGCGGCATTATTATAACCCACGAGCAATGCCTATTAAATCAGTATATATTAAAGATATACCGATCGCCTGCTCAGCTGGATTCTTAAGGATGTTCGATAGACGTTCGATAGCAGCATATATTAATATTTATTATTATAAACAAACTGTAATACATATGAAAGTTGTGTTTATAACATTTTGCTTTTATTAAACAACACATTTTTATAGTTGATTAATCTTATTTGTTCTTATTTTTATTGTATTCATAAACTAAAATTTAAAAAAAAAACAACAAAAATCTAAATAATAAACGATTTAATAAAAATCTAAATGTTTTTGTGTAAGTACCTTAAGTATTTAAAACTTTGACAAAGTTTCATTGTAATTTATCAATTAATGACAAAGATTTAGAACAGACAAATATTTTGTTTATTTACTGGACAACTAATCTTTGCATCGCAATGTAAACATAAATAATCTTAAATATATAAAGTAATTACATCAAAAAATTAAAATTTTGGTCATTTTATAGTACATTTCCATACATTTACTATATTATAACATAGATGAAAAAAATACTACTTGTTAATTTTTAAAATAACTTGTAATCCAGATTGTAAATCGTCGCTAAAATTTGTTATATTACTTTTAAATGTAATTTAGAATAATTCATAATTTTTTCATGTTTTTTTTTTTAAATATCTATCGAATATCCTTAAGCACAATGCGCTGTATAAAATTACTTGCAAGGAGAAAAGTTTCTGATGGAAAATGAATGAGCCAGTAGATTCTAATTATATCCGAATTCAATTAGAACTCCGGTTATCATAATTGGACATCTGGTTATCTCGACCAGAATTATAAGAGACTTAACTGTAAAATTCTGATCTGTGTGTTCATTTTCCGCTGGAATTCCGATTAATGCAACGAGACTTTAGTTCAATTTTAACTGCATTGACATTTAAAAATTGCTTACAACTTCAACATAAATTTTTCATTTAGAACTATGCGACTGTTGAATTCAGTAAATAACAACGTACAATAATTTGATTTCTACGTAATTGCAAAAATATCAAAAATATATGAATACAATCTCAAATATTGTCTAAATAATATCGAAATAACGCGTCACTCATCGAAAACAAGATTGGAAGCCAAATTGGCATCTTCAGCGGTTCTAGCAGGGTCTCGGCAGTTCTAATGTTAATCTCTCGGAGAGAAATGATCGTAGTAATCGGAGGGGATTTATTCCACGGCGCGTGAGATAAATTCATACGGGGCACGTGGACGTGAGATATGATCCGTAGCCGAAAGGATCTGGCTCCTTTACGGGGCACCGTAAAGATTTATATTTAGAAGAATGCGTGATGCGACAAAGACCCATTGCTCTTTCAGCGTGTTCTAGATAAATCTTTAGGTATATGTGCCGCGTCGCAATCGCGCGTTCTCGCGACCACTTAGCGTTAAACTACATAAAAATAAATCAATACGTTACCGCGGGAGAGGCGGGAGAGAATTACGACGTTCGCACAGAAGATGAACGAGATCCTAGTACGACGAGTTATCTCGCGATTCATTAACGGCACCGTCGATTAATTATCGCGAGCAAAGGTTCATTTAGGTTCGCGTGCGACGACGAGCCGAGGAAAGCACGCGATCCGAGCAAAAGCATCAGCGGTCCGATATTATGTCAGAAAGACTTGGAGATTAAGGAGGCAAAACAGACTGTGGACAGAGACAAAACGACTGTGTGTCTCTTCTGCAAACGGCAAATATAACACGGCGAATCAACACGGCTGGTCACGAGGGAGTTTCATTAATTCGACTGGATAATAATAGGTATTCTGGTCTGCGCCGTGAGGTCGTTACGATTAGGCGAGTCATCGTGGCTTTCTATAAATAACGGACGGAGACAGACATCGCCAGGGGGTGGGAAAGGGAGATGCGAAGGCAGAGAGGAAGAGAGAGAGAGAGAGAAGTGACTGAGAAGGAGAAGTGACTAGTAATCTCGGTTGTTTCACCACCATCGCCGTTCATGGTGTGTCGGGTGTCTCGAAGGAAAATGAAAAGGTGGTCGACGTTCGGGCGACACATGTCCCGAATGTGTTCCGGACACGGTGATATGATGAGGGAACGAAAGAAAAATAGGGATAGTAGCCCCAGTGCGATGGTGGCCGTGAAGCATTCGGCTGCGAGAAATTACCTGCGAGGTGGCGATTCACGCGATTGCTCCGATATGGGACTAGATTTTGTCCACGAGATGGATTCTTCCATCTCGCGTTCGAGTGTTTGGGCTCGAGAGACTTTGAGAGCTTTGAGAGTTTCGACGTTTCGAATTATTCTTTTCTTATCCCATCTCTCTATCTCGTCTGGAGGTTTCCCGTGGAGGCTTTAGCAGTTACGCGAAAAGAAAAAAAAAATTCAAGCATACGTAGATCGATTTCCGGCACTTTTCGGAAAAGTGCCTGAAGAACGGAAAGAACGGAAAAAACGGAGAGGTCCCACATCGGCGCATCTCGGAATGGCGCGAAAACTGCATCGCGCGCGCACGTGTGCGCGTACGACGCGACGCGGCGCGACGCGACGCTAACGCAACGCGATGGAACCGACGAGAAGCGACGAGAAGCGGCGGGAGGACAGGAGAGGAGAGGAGAGGAGAGGAGAGGAGAAGACGAGGAGAGGAGAGAGGAGGAGAGAGGAGAGACGCGCGCGCGCGGCGTTAGAAAGAGAGCGAGAGGGAAGGTGCCGTCAGAATGGTAGTAGTGGGGTTCAGAGTTTTGCCGGCGATCTCGGCACTCGGCGGCAATCCGTCGTAGTGGGGAAAGACTAACCCACGAGGGGTTGCGGAGGGAACGAGCGTGGACGAGCGGTTATTTCAAGCGACGGCTCTTCTGGCACTACGCCCCGAGCTTTCCTCGTGCACATCCTCCTCTCGGAGAAGTAGTGCTCTGCCACGAGTATCATCAGTGTCGCGACGTCGCGGTCTCGAGCAGTCTCGAGACTGATAGAAAGAGAGAGAGAGAAAGAGAAAGAGAGAGAAACAGGGAACCGTCAGTCAAGACAGCTAGATCGGTCAGTACTCTCGAGATCATCCGCGAAAATTCGCGAAAGCGAGTGCCCGGTGACAGTCGCGCAGTGGCAAAAGACCAAAGAGTCTTGCGAGGGTGACAGTCACGGTGTCAGTGAATGGATGAACTCGTTTGTGTATGGTGACGGGATTAAGAGAGTCGCGGAACGGTAGGATAGAGAGTCGGGGATAAGACGAGAACCGAAGGATGGAACGCGCGCGTGGAAAAGAATAACGAACGAGGATCTTTAACGACGACGCGCCGCCGTCGGATGCGTGAGATGCGTCGGCCTGAAATAACAGCGGGAATGCGTGTATAGTGTGAATCAGCTCGCGCTTCGTTTCCGCAGCGGACACGCGAACCTTCTCTCGGCAGTGACTCCACGCACGCTACTTCTTCGCCATCCCTCCGCCCTGTCTCTTGTGTCTTCAACCCTTCCTCGGTCGACATCGTCGGTGGATATCGTCGGTATCGCTGCTCGCGATCGACGCCGATGCTCGATAGGGTGAGAAAGAGAGAAACAGGGTTCCTTAGAGAGCGGATTGAGAAAAGCCAGAAGCGCCAGAAGCAACGCCGAGATCAGAAGCTGCCGAGCGTGAAGAGGCCGAGGGGTTTTCGAGACGCTGTCGAAGGAGTTTTCTCGGAAAGGAGATCTAGTGAGTACGCAGCCTGCTTCGTACACTTTATAGATAAAGATACAGACGCGAGGCGAACGTGGGCGCGGACCGTCGTCGTCAGAATTCGCAAAGCCGAGATTGGTTAGGTATCTCACCAATTGTCGAGTGACAATTTATTATTGAAAATTTATTACATTAATCTGTGAAAAAATAATACGCCAATTTGAGCCAACACTGGCTCAAATTATATAGCAATGTAAATATATCGTCAGTATATAAAGAATATAATTATTAAAAAGTCTAAATCTTACACAATCTTATCTTTTACGTACAAGAAGTACAATATTAATCTAAAAATCTAAAAAATATTATAATAATAAATAAAATGCCAATTTGAGCCAACACTGGTTATTAGTGTGTATTTTATACCGTTTATTCAAAGTGAATATTATTAAAACACTTTTTACGTGTTGGCTCAAATTGGCATTTTATTTATTTATTTATTTTTTTTTAGATTTTTCTTTAGAGCCTATTGACTATCTTGTTATTACATTAAGATTCGCGATTCACCAAAATGTCCCACTGAATATCTGTTTGGTCGGAAAAATTTTGAATAGTTTTCTAATAATTCGCCGTTCCTAGAAAGAATATGAATCATTCTCTGCCCAGCAGATCGGAATAAAATTAACACTAAAAGTACCAACGTTTCTTACTCATTGAAAAGAGCAAATAAATAAATTAGTATGAAAATAAATAATAAAGAATCAAATATATATATATAATCAGAATATAATTATTAAAAAGTCTAAATGTTTCACAATATCTTTTACATACAAGAAATATAATATTAATGATTAAAAATTTATGTGAAAAGTTTGTAATAACATGTAATGGTAATATAATAATATAGTGGCCAAAATACGAGTAAATATGAAAATACGTGATAAAAGTATTATATTTTATTCTATATTAACGAAAAATGGACGTGTTTTGAATCTCACAGAATCTCTCTCGACAATGCTCCGAGTGAACATGAAAAATTAACTGTATACATTAATAAACCAATAAGAAACATAACATGGACAAAAAGGTTATCAAAAGGCCATATTAGAAGCTAAGCGTTTACACGAAATATAATAATTTATAAAATATAAAAATGTAAATCGAACTAAGTAGTTTAATCTATATTATAGATATTACTACTTTGATTATCAAAGAATTCTTCAGTATAAGTTTTTTATAGTTTGAATTATCTATTATGTCATATCTAGCTTCTAAAATAGCCTCTTGATAACCTTTTGTTTATATATTACGTTTATCAGTCTATTTATGTATTACACGGCTAATTTTCAAGTTCACTCGAAATATTTTTCTTACATCTCACTAATTTTGAATAAAGTGTAATATTTTTACGACATCCATATTTGTTCATTTTTTTTTTACTTTTTGCCTCATTACATTATTTTAAAAAATGAAAATGTTGTTAATAATTCGGTACTCGCAGTGTAAAAATAGGATATCTATGTATGATTTTCTATGTAGAAATTAAATAATCGACGCAGCCAAAATAATAATGATAGCAATGATAATAACAAATATGATCGATTTAATGATGCGATGAGAACGCAGGCCAGTAGCTACGTCGCGGAAATGCGCGAAAATGTATACGCGTCGTCGAATCGCAATCCAGGGGCGATGACGCGCACGATATATCGATATAAGCTACGAGGTTTTGCTCGCGTGCGTGCATACGAGCGGGAAGACATCGTTCGGGAATGCAACTTTAATTGGTATTGCCTCGTTCGTCGATTAAAGCAGACTCGTGCCATTTATTTTCCCGATGCGCACGATCGCGGTCGCGCGAACCGAACGCGAGTTCTTCCGATTAGAAAATTCCTATCCCACGCGCAACATACACTTTCCGATAATACTACGTAGCGAATACATTTTATTTCCTGGATGAGCATCATCTTTCCCAATAACGCTAGATAACGAATGTATTAAGCACACGTTAGATACATACGCGATAAGCTAACGCGACATAATAAAATCGTCCAGATAAAAATCGCCGACAGGTAATTAAACAACTCTGTGAACCTTAACCTTGAAGGTAGAACGACGATTTAATTGCCATCCCTTTCCGTTTTATTACTAGTGGAGTCGTTCCCCGTTGCCGCCACGATAATGAGAGAGCGCGCGCAGGTAACGATTAAGAAACACGGCAAGGTGATCGTTTAATCGATCGACTAATTAATTTGAAGCTCAGAGAGATTCTACGACGATACGGCCGGCAACTTCCCTTCGTGACTCTCTCAACGCGTTTCGAAGCTGTACAGCTGTAGATTGTATTAAAAATTGTATATAACTTCGAAAGAAAAAAAATCGACTTTACACTATCTAAAGAACGAAGTTATTAATTCGTTGCATTCTATCTGTGCAAGACATGGTGGAAGTTTAACCCCCGACGCGTCCCTCGGCCAGACCAGGCAGCTTATTTAGCAGGCGGGAGAAAGAGGGGGAGGTAATTTATTCCGGCTTTACTTAATCTCTCTTCCCTCGCATGTCTCGACGGCTCTCTCGGCCGAGTCTTCTTTAATCCAAATTCCAGATCGAGAAAGGGAACGCGCACGCGCGCGACAAAGAGAGAGAGAGAGAGAGAGAGAGAGAGCTCCAGAAACGCGCGCGTCCGTCGAGAAGTCGAGATCCTCCGACGATGAATCAGATTATCGTCGGGAGTAAATCGGCGGGCTCGCGACTCCGCGATCGCATTTGCCGCGCTTCGTTTTCTGGCTCTACGACGCCAAGCGTTTCGTGAAGCAACTATGGAGCACTTAATCTCCGGCTAAGACTAAGTCTCTCTCTCTCGGCTAAGTTGGCGCCGTGTGGTGGAATGAAGCACGCTCGAGTTTCAGTTATCCCGAGATAATTTCCTCTCCCCTCCCTCCCCCCCCTTGACTCGACACAAAAATAATTATTAGCTTTATCGTGCGCGCAGCTTTTTCTTAAATTATAAACCGGGCAGTTAGATAGCGTATAGATTGGATGGACTGAAGAAGTGCCGCGAGAGATTGTCTTGAGCGAATCATAAAGCGAGTAACAGTGTTTCGCTTCCGGTGTTTACACGAGCAAAACGCCGAGAGCGAGCAGGTCCGCGCGAACGATAATATACACGCTCCAGATGAATTACACGCGTGTTTCTTTGCCTCCCGTATTGTCCACGATCGCGTGGCTCGCAGTGAGTCTTTCTGGACATCCGGTGACGTCCAGGCTGCCTCTTGTGAAATTGCTGATTAACGTCTCTTTCTTCAGAGGAGGACAAGATTCCGACAGTTCGTTTCAACCAGCTCCAAACAATATCGATTTCACATACGTCCTTAAAGAGGTTGTAAGACAAATGCAACAGGTTAAGAATTACTTGAAAAGATTACAAATTGCTCTAAATTGCATTTAAAAGTAATAGAAAAAAATTAGAGACATTTGAAAGTTGTTTCAATAAACAGTAATATTTTTGATACTCTAATAGAAATATATGATAATATATAATATTATAAAGTAATGATAAAAAACTCAATTTTTTTATAAAAGTATTTTATGAGTCGAAAAATATTATAATATTTATGTAAAGTTACATTGAGATGCAGACATTAATTTGTTCAGTAAATAAACAAAATGTTTATTTGTTATAAACTATAATTGGTGAATCTCAATAAAACTTTGCATAAGTCATTTTTAGTATTTAAAATATATTTAAAAAATTTATATTTTTGTAATTATTAAACAAATTTTTGTTTTCTAACAATAAAACTAATATCAAATAAAATGATTTATAAAAATGTGTTGCTCGATAAAAACACAACTTTCATATGTATGTATAATAGTTTGTTTAAAGTTTAAATATTAATACATGTGTTTTATGCTCTTTCAACCTCCTTAAATATTTCTGTGAGATTCAAAAAAAACCAGAATTGTACTCATTTTACTAATGTAAATTTTAACTATAGTTTCGATTTAATTTACTCTTCACTTTTTCTATTCTTTTAATCACGAAAGAGATTGAAAGTTAAATCGAGACAAATATTATTCTACATTGACGGACACTAAGCAAGAGTTATTCAAGCTCGAAAGTCGAAGCTCTGACTGGCGTTTTCTCAACGCAAATGTCCTGAAACGGTAAAAACCATATGCAACATATGTACATTGCGGTGCATTGTGTGCCTCAGTCCTTCGTCCTTTCGATTCTCTCTTGCTCGCTTCGCTTTGTGTACCAAAGTATATCCATAAAAGATTTATTTTCATGAATACGAAACGAAGAGAAGAGACGAGAGATTCGAAAAGGTTCTCGAATATCGAGAACAAGAAAGAGAAAGGACGATCGAAGTAGGAGATATGATTAAAATTGCAAGTAAACTTGTAAGAAGCAGGCTACGATTTATTTGACGCGTCGCGCCGACTGCGGGCAAGCTAGAGTGGTTTATTTTATAAGACCAGATTACTGGCCTGGCTCTGCCGGAATAGAATAATGAACGTTTCTCTCCATCCTTCGTAGTACAATCTCCTCCTTCTCCTCCTTCATCGTTCAAGCGCGGAATTTCCTCCCCCTCGCTCTTTCTACCCTTCCTCACGAAAGTCGAGTGTCGTTCAAGAACGCTCTTCGTATTGGATCATCGTCGTGGTCACGGCTCTCCCTTTCTCGTCAAGCGAGATTGAAATGCAACTTTTTTTTTTTTTTTTTTCGTCAAGTGTAACGTGCCTGAAAGAATATATATATGTATGCAATATATATATGCAAGTTTCACGCCGATTCGGTGACCTTGTAATGAATTTTTATCTCGAGTTAAAACTGCCCTCGTAATTTATAGATCTCTGTATTCAAAATGCGCTGGGTTGGAAAATTAATTCAGGACGAGTATAAGACCATTCTCTGGCCGGTTTCTTCCTCGCAGTGCCTCGCGATCTTATTGATCGTGCGTTCGTCATGAGATCGAATTAACGATAATGCCCGTTAAAAGCGAGTTACATAGTTAATCCTTTGCACGTACAGAACGTACCGCAAAATCGCTCGGTAATCACATCGAAGAGACGGTACCTGATTACATTCGAGTGGAATTTCAAATAAGAACTTACCGGTCATGGAGCGATAACTCTTTTGGCGCCGTTCGTCGCAAAATCGTCGAAGCACAAGAGATCTTATAGCCGGACGTGACATTTATTCCATCCTTTTGCTTCGGACCGACTTTGTGTAGATTCTGAAAGCAAAAAGTCTACGATTAAAGATTATTATAACTGCTATATGTATTTGATCATTAATGCACTAGCTAATTAAATTTTAATGATTGATCATCGAGAAGTATATAAAAAGGATTAACGTCGCGCCTATTTTATGTGAGTGCTTATTTTATTATTAATGATAGACTCGATATTGATTATCCGATCTTTAATATCCGCATTAAGAGAAAAAGTATTTGGTATTTGTGACTATAATTCTATACTAAAATAATTATAGTTAAGGAGGTTATAAGGCGATAATATATATATTAATTAATTGATAAAATTATAAATTATTTTAAATTGCATTTAAAAGTAATACAAAAAAAAATTAGAGACAGTTTATCATCAGGATTAAAAGTCATTTCAATAAAAAATAATCTTTTTTGTGCTCTAATAAAATTATATAGAAATGTATTACAAAATAATGATAAAAATCTCAATTTTCTTATATAATTTCTTTATGCTGTTACTGCTATATGACAACTTTATTTATAATTTTATTGTACATACAAAAAGGTATATAGTTAGCTCCGGAAACACAACTATATTATTGTAGTTATTTTTTAAACCAACTGTATATACTTTTTATATATACATGGAATTATAAATACAATTGTATTACTAATATTATAGCAGTAATAATTATAAAAATATTATAGAACTTCTAATTGTAATTATTTTACTATGTAATTATATAGTCACAAATACACATGTTTTTCTCTCGATATGAAAATCGGAAGACGCTGTGAAAATCAAAATGAGAAATGGATGATTTTACGTACAAGTATAACTATACATCAATGCGCATAAATATTGCATTTTTTCGCGTTAATATACTCCTGTAATATACTCCTTTGACTTTTTGACGCACATCGTGGCATTACCGAGATTTGCTATGGCTACTGATGTACTGGCGTTGCCGCAAAATTTATTAATAACCGCCAGACACGCGCGCGTACATATTTATATATTTACGAAGGCAGGCACTGCCTTCGAAATGGATTCCAAGAAGAAAAACTCTGCCTACGCGCGGCTTTACGCCGATTAAACAACGCGTCGGGCGCGGTGCATTACAAAGTTTTTGCAATAAAGTGTCTCGGATATGGCGAACGTTAAAGTGATGTGCGCAATGAGTATAAATCATGGCTCGTGTCAAACGTGGGTATCATTGGTATCATTACTATTACGGTATTGCGAAAATTCTGTCCATTAACGAGAATAAAGCGTGATCGAATTTGCTTCGTCTACGCAGAATCACGGTGATTCAAGATGATAAATCGTGCATGCGAGTCCATTGACTGTCCTCTTTAGCTTCTAGAACCTTACCCCACGGAAGAAATCCAATAGATTTCTCTTTTTATCATTTCGTACACAAAAAAACCTATACAGTATTTCTGACTATAATTGTATGATAAAATAATTACGGACAGAGGCTCCATTTTTATAGTTACTGTGACGTTAAAATTATATAGTAATGAATTATGTTTATAGTTCTACCAAAAAATGCATAAAAAATGTATATAATCGGCATTGAAACTGTAAATTATAATTAAATTATGGTAATTGCAAGCATTTTTGTTTCGTGTGAATCGTGCATGTTTAATAAAAACATATGTTTATTACTTGATTCTTCAATTAAATGTAAAAAGCAGATTGGCTCTCTCTCTCTCTCTCTCTCAGCGCTGATGAAATTTTCTCTGCAACGAGTTCAACGAGTCCAAACGATAGCTCGTTCCCGGCATGGAATTAGCATCGAAATATCCGTTTAGCCGCCGAACCAGCAACGATGTTATTCTGAGTGCGTCCATTCCGGTCGAACTTGGGTGACTGCGAAATCGAATTGTCAGAAGCGGCGCGTAAATTCGTCACATTCTCGCTCGCGGTTACCCGCTTAACCAACTGCAAATCTTTTCAAAGCCACAGTGCCTTGCAATCGCCATCGGCCGCGAGATTGTCCTGTGTTTGCATACATTTCCACCTTCGGCAATCGAGTAACGTTCACACTTTCGACCCACGCTCGCTTCCAGTCATTCGACGTTTTTGGTGACATGCAATAGATATCTAACGTTTATTCAAGCTGACCAGCGTCACTGTATAAAAATCAAATTTATTGCAATTTCATAAACCTAACGACAGGAGATAATAAATTTAAAATTCTTGTATTTACCGCACATATTTTTATACGATTTGTTAAAATAATAAGGTACAATTAAAAGTTATTTCAATGCTAGTAGAAATTTATAATTGAGAGAATGGCCGGAATAAAGAGGCCTAATTACAAAATCTTGATTTTTAATAAAAATTAAAAAATAATCTCCTAACTTTTTTATTATACACAAATGGATACAGTAACATAAATAAGTTTATGTAATGTCTTTGAGAAGTTACATATTATAATACACGTCTCTATATTACGATCAATCAATTTGATATAAAAAAGCTAATCTCTGAAAAAAGAGCCTAAGTAGAATTGTGCCTTCAATCCGCCTCCTCAATTGATTTCGTATAAATCGTAAATCATAATAAAATTTCAAATATGACTGAGAATATGAGAGACTGAGAGAGAAATAAACATAAAATAATTTTAACACACGCTTATTATACGTGAACAATGAGATATATATCGCAAATAAATTTCGTTTTAAACAATTATCTCCATAATTATATACAAGTCAATATTCATAACAGGATGGATCCCAAATGGACTTACGAAAGATATAGATGAGACTGATTGCCGCGTGTATACGCTGTACATTACTAATTTATCAGGTGGAATCTGAATTCACTAATTGCCATACTAGCCGCACGTAATGTTTCATGTAAGACAGAAAGAATGATGACTCTATTCAATATTGAATAATATATTGCATAAGAATAGACCGGCAGAAAAATCGAATAAATCATCATCTTCGCAATCCTCGAAGTAGCAACGATTATACATTTTATACTCGAAGGATCACGTATCTGAAGAAAGTCTTGATAGAAATACACGCGAATCTGCCGGATACTTATTAATACCTGTTTTAATTAAATCAATTAATTTTTTAGAACGCAAAGATAAATAAGGATTACTTTACTGCTGGAAGATCAAAGATAGAAAAAATAATTATCGCTCTGCGTGCACAGGAAATCGCAACTGTATAAATACGCGACCGGCTACAATACGGATACTAAATTCAGAGTATCGGGAATTGTACTTCCGCTTGTCGGCAGGTAGTTGTTCGCTTCCTCCTCCTCCTCCTCCTCCCCCCCCCTCCCCTCCCTCTCTCCCTCTCCGTTGCTCTTTTCAATAAAGAACAAGATAGAAGGCAGAAAACGAGAAGCGTACAAGGGCACCGCTAACGAGATGGGGATTGTACACGCGCGGGACCAGGCGAAGAAACTGTTACGACGTAACAGGTTATTTGTTCAACGCGGTTACATCGCTCGGTGGTTGGAGAGAACGGAGCGAAAGGAAGAAGGGGGGGAAGGAACACGAAACGGGAAAGAGAACGAGAGAGAGCTCTCGATACTTTTCATCGACAGGTGGATCCTGTCGAGTTTTACGCACCGGGTGCGCACGAGACGCGTGCCGCGGTGACGATTCGACGATAGTCACCGCCCTCCCTCTTCCGCGTCTACTCTTGTTCTCTCTTGTAGCTCTGGCTTGACTGCTCGGCTTTCCTAACGTCTCCCCGATTACGCAGGGCTGGATTACGGTAAGCCAGTAAAACCGCCGCAAAAGCGCCGAACGACCGTCGTGCGTGTCGCACGTATACTTTACAAAAGCCGTACGCTCGAAATCTCTCGCGGTGAAATCTCTCCAAGAGAGTGAAAATACCAACCACTCTTTGAAAACAAGTTGAAAATATTTTACTTCTTGAAAAAAGAGCGACAATTTTCACTCTTTATAGTGAATCCTCACTTCAAAGGGGTGAAATTTTACTCCGGAAAAAAAGAAAGTAAGATTTGAAGGAAAAATTCACTTTAAAAAAGAAAAAAAGAATGAAAATTGTCGCTCTTTTTCAAGAAGTGAAGGATGGTTGTATTTTCACTTTCTTGTGAGTGAGATTTCACTGCAAGAAATTTATTGGTCATATTGGCCCTACTAATCATATCAATAATACCAAGCGCTTATTGGATTACAGACAACTAGGGCCAAAAATAATGGTTCGAAATAGTTAATGGGAAAGCTGTCGACATTTACGGCTCAGATACAAGCTATTTTTATTAATATAATAGAGCTTTACACCGATCGGTGAATCGCATAGATGCGATTATTCCTCGCGAGAGGAATTTCTTTGCTAGAGGATAAATCTGATATTTTGCCGCCGCTGGATTTTGCAGCGATTGTATTTATGATCTACTGAGATTTATATCGCCGGTTATCGTTAACTCGTTCAGAGAAATAAATAGAGGTCCGAAGCCTCCAGTATTTCTTCGTCGCATTTGCTTAACGAGCACATGTCGTAAAATCTATTGTAGTCGTTATTCAAGGGACATTTACTCGCGGATGCGCGATAAATCGTGGAACCTTTGTCAGTGCGACGACAACGGGGGAGGAAGGGAGACCTTATGCACCTACTCACGGGGGCTAAATGCAAGTCCCTAATAGGTTGATCACGTAATAATACCGGCCGCGGAGTGCCGCGATTAAGAGAGCGGACGGCTCTCCGGTCCCACGTCCCGTTTTCTTCCAGCCTTAAGTGGTCGCGTGAAAAAGAGAGCTAGGTAGCATTTAGGATTAAGCGTAAGCGCAAGAAAACTGAATAGCTGAAAGTCGAGATGTAAGAGGGGATCGAACAAAAGTATCCAAGAAAAATCCCGAGATGGCGAAATGATGGAAATATATTTCCATGTAATTATTAGATATTAATTCACATTGGAAGAATGTAAATTGATATATAATAATTACATAAAAATTACTTCCATTTAAAAAATCAATTGCATTTATGTAAATTAATGTACAGGGATGTATATTAATTAATTCATGCAATGTGCCATACAAAAAATTCGTGTATCATGCAGAAAAAACTAGTGCACTAGCAACTGTAGTAAGTGATAATTATATAAAGTATTCAAGAAAAATCCCGAGATGGCGAAATGTACGAATAATGGAAATATATTTCATGTAGTTATTAGATATTCGCATTGAAAGAATGTAAATTAATATATAATAATTACATAAATTACTTCGATTTAAAAAATTAATTATACTCATGTAAATTAATGTAATTAATGTACAGGGATGTACATTAATTAATTCCTGCAATGTATTTAAAAATGACTGTACCACGCAGAAAATTCTTATATCATGCAGAAAAAACTAGTGCTAGCAACTGTCGTAAGTGATAATTATATAAATTTTATGTATATAATTAATTGCAATCATAAAATAATTTATTTAACATTTTTTTTTTAATTCTGTAAAACATGTATAGTTATCACTTATATGTAATTGCTACCACTGTATCTTTTTCTTTGAGTGATACGCAACTGATCGCAAGACGAAAGTCATCGAACGTTATAACAAGAGTGCAATTCCAAAGGTTCCGACGAATCACAAAGGAAAAGAAAGAGGGCTCATCAATCTCTGGACCTCGTTGCGCTTGTTCCGCCAATTACGTTACGACAATGCGACATGGTTTGCGGAGGGTAAACAAAAGGGTCTGCACCAACTTCTCTCTGTAGCACTTCCTAGAATGCATCACGAAAGGAGTGACTAAAAGCAATATGAGCTAAGAAGACATCTGCGAGCACACGACGCAAAGTCTTGGATAGTCCGTTGTTCGAAAATATTTTGTTTCCAAAATTTTATTATAAATACATGCCTTTATGAGATTGTAGATATATGAGTCTTAGAAATTATACAAATCTAGGTGTATATTTGTTATACAAAAAAATATATATTCAACGCATTAATTCTCATATTCAGCTGCGTTGCATAGTGATTTTATGATACAACAAATAATAAAGAATAATAATGAGAATTTTCTTTAAATCTGAATCAGTGAATAATCATGGATATCAATGCCAAGTATGCCACTGATAATCAGCGAATTAAATATGAGATCCATAATCTAATTAATCTTTATTATGTGATCTAACTAACCTTGTTTTAGTGCTTAAATTCAATGAATATGATATTGGAAGATTGAAATTAATATCAGTATTTTAGTTATACAATGCTCAAACATTCTTTTTTAATGGAATTTCGCTGATTATCAGTGCAAAGTATGTCAGTGGGTAATTAGTGATTATCCACTGATTCAGATTTAGGGAGTAGAAAATTAAATAAGTAAAGAATTATCACAAATACCGTGACTCACATTGAACTTTCAGTTGGATATTTTGGCTATGAAAAGAAATATCTTCTTCTTCTCTAATAATAATTTTTGTAATTTTTTAACCATTACGAAATACATGTTTTATATTTAACAAATATTATTTAACAAATATATTTAACATACGCATAAACAAATAAGACACTAGTGATTCACGCGCTGATAATCAAATCACTTAATATTATCGCGGTATATAATACGTGTTAATAATAACGATAGTGCATCTTAAAACACTACGAAGAACTTATTGAAAGAAAAATATTAATATAAAGAAAACAAAATCACGAATGTAGAAATTTTCAACGACTAATTTGTACTATGTAAAACCGCTTTTGCGATTTACCGGAATCAATATAATCTACTCCTTTCGTATACAATGTTTCCTAAAGTAATAAAGGGCGCAACGCAGCCATTAATCATCATTACGGGGCGTAATGATTGCCGGTGGAAGTCGTTGCCACGAAATAATGAGACCATTCTGCTCCAGAGATCGTGCCTTCCCTAATCTCGATTGACCATCGAATAACACGGCAAGACTACCAGATTCTTCTTTCTAAACGAGGATCTCCGTGTCCACGGCTTAGCGATGTCAGATTTTATCGGCGTTGAGCCTAAGCCGAGAGGGGTCTGGATCCGTGTTTCAAACGCGTTATCCCTTCGAGAAGTTCGAGGTGGTATGCACGAGAGACTATTATCCACCATCGCGGTCCATCGATCGAGGATGCGATCGGTAAACTGTACGGCAGTATCTCGACGGCAATTAACATTCGCGTTTTTCTATCTATGTCAAGAATCTCACCACAAAACTTCTATACTAATTGTAAGGGAAAAGTTTCCAGTACTTGTGACTATAATTACATGTTACCATAATTATGGCCATTATTTATTCTATAATGTATATTAATAATTATCAAGCGACAGTCAAGGACATAAAAATAGAAATATAAACAGGCCGCGTAACAAGTAAACGGTTCATGTCGCCATCAAGTTTGCGGCGTTTAGATTAATCTTGGCTCAACTTATTCTTCATCTTTTTCTAAATCTTAGAAATAGAGAAAAATGTGAAGAGTTAGAGTTGAACCGAGAAATTAATATTAAGATTATTACACTTACATTGGTAGAAGTAGCGTTTTTCCCGTTGTCGCCCTTGCAGCATCTTTCCACGAGTCACCTATAATTTATAGTCATTGTTAATGACAATTATATATATTTTTTGTAGAAGTATAAATATGATTTATAAATAAAAGGGAGCACATTCAGCCACAACGCTAGATGTCTTAAGCGAAAGTCATATATATAAAATTATAATATATAATAACGCAATATAATAATCTACGTTATTTATATTTTGCTCCCTTTTATTTATATTTTGTATTGGTAAGACACTTTGGAAAGATTTCAATAAATCTAATTATTAATACAAAACATTATATAAGCAGTGATAATTCGAAAAGTGGAGTTCCTATAATTATAACTATTTTACCAATTACGTAATTATCACGAATATCAAACGCATTCTTCTCTCAAGGTGTAAAGGTTAAAAGACATCTTATAATTCCGGTACGGAAACACATCACAATACGATTACGAGCGCATCTTTTATTATGTTAATTGCACATAGTTACAATATGAGACGTTGCCGAGAGCTCCGATTACGGCCGGCAAGCGCAGTACTTTTTTCTTTTTTTTTTTTTTTTTTGTAATTCGGCGATATCCATCAAACGGAAATTACAGCTTTATATGCGGCAGCGGGCGCGGAAATAAAGCAGAAAAACCGACATCCTCGCGCGCTCGAGGTGTTGTTCGAATCAGAGTACGAAACGAAGAGCGCGCAATCTGTTCTAATTATCTCGTTCCACAAGCGGGAATTGCAAATCGTAATCGGGTATGCTAATGGGTACAAGGGAAACGTAACGATGCTAACCGCGTTTTTATGTCGCTGCCATATACCGCGTGATGCAACAACAAACGCTTACGGCGAGGCAACGAAAGTCGCCTCAGGCGGCTGTCAGCCAGCGGTAGTACGTCATCGACGTATATCGTAATCGACGTATATCGTAATCTCATATTAATGGCGACTAGAAAATTTCTTAATTATCGTACTCGCATGTAGTTGTAATAAGAAACACTCCGACGATTGAGAG
>NW_017305967.1:168071-168678 GCF_001594115.1 Trachymyrmex septentrionalis
GTCGCGTCTGCTGATATTAATGGCGACTAGAAAATTTCTTAATAATCGTACTCGCATGTAGTTGTAATAAGAAACACTCCGACGATTGAGAGACGTTTGTCTCTCTCTCTCTCTCTCTCTCTCTCTCTCTCTCTCTCTCTCTCTCTCTTCTTATTAGATGTATAGCTCTGTTAAAATTCATTTTGCTTGCCTTCTATTGATATCCTGTGTGTCTTCTCGTGGACTTTAGCGAGATTTTTGCCTTATCTACATTGGCTATCAAAATTTTCTTCGGATACTCTCGTCACTATTTACTGTACCTTCGCTCGCGTTACTAATTTAGCTTTACAATTAGACAAGGGATCGATCATGTAACTACATTCCTAGGGCAAAAACGTGAAAGTGAAATTTTTGTGCGTATGTAGTATATACACAAAGAAAAAGTTACACGATCGATACTCCAATTATAGACGATTAATTCAAAATTGGATGTAACTTTTCGGACTGGGACTGCTTTCGCTTCAACTATCGTCGTATTTAACAACTGCGAGGGATAGGACACGGGACAACAGTAAAGATGAACGCGGTCTTATCAAACAATTTTTCAGTGTATCCAATTTGTCATGTT
>NW_017305967.1:168778-174419 GCF_001594115.1 Trachymyrmex septentrionalis
CGGACTGCTTTCGCTTCAACTATCGTCGTATTTAACAACTACGAGGGATAGGACACGGGACAACAGTAAAGATAAACGCGGTCTTATCAAACAATTTTTCAGTGTATCCAATTTGTCATGTTTAACGGACAGATCGGTAGGTATAATTAATGCATCGCGATTTATGCACTAAAACAATTGTCGCTTAAACAAGTATCACGATATATCGAACGTGTTATTATCTGATAAAAGAGAGAAAGAGAGCGAATGTAATTCCTCCAGGGCGTTATACATGTAAACTAATTCATGAATATAAATTTCCAATACTGGCGAAAAAAATCTTCTGTCTCGCGTTTGACTATATTAATAGCAGCTAGAAAATTTCGTAATTATCGTGCTCGTGCATCTCTTGAGAGAGAGAGAGAGAGAGAGAGAGAGAGAGAGAGAGAGAGAGAGAGAGAGAAGAGCTCTCTATTTACATTCTAGAATGTAAATTTCTTCGGGCATTTCACCCTTCGCGCGCGCTTTAAATCAATTCATGAATATAAATTTTCAATATCTGCGGGAAAAAGTCCTCGGATAGATTATCTCGCGCGTATCTATCGCAAACTTCGTTCGCTCACGAACGTTGCCCGCGAGAACGCGATGCACGATGCGATAAGAGCAAAGGTTTGTTCGGTGCGACCGACTTCAATTTATCTCGCGGCGCATCCCCGGTTTAATCGCGAAAAGGCAACGTTTCTCGTTACACATCTCGTGACTACCGAAATCCGCCTGTTCATCGCGTGTACTCGCTTATCTCGACGTGCCCGCCGGCGGTGTTTTATGGGGCCACCGAAAGGAAAGCCGTCGTCGTACGACGAATCCTTGTACGCGCGCTCCATAACATTTACTCATTGAAGAGAAAAAAACCAGTTCGCAGGTCCCGGTTTGACCATCGCCGAAACGTAATTGTTCCGGCGTATGCCGAAACACGCGCGCGGGATAAATAAGGCCTTGTTACGAAAAGGCGACGATCTGTTACCGTTCGCGATGCGTGACGGAATTTCCAGGTGGAATTTTCACTGTGATCAGAATTGGGTCCCTCGAGTACCTCTGCTTGTCTGACCAACTACGACAGTGTCGTTGATTCTAACAATGTGCTCGAATATGACGGCAGAGGACACGAAATACAGTATGCGATAAGAAATGGTTAAAATATATTTTTATAGTACTCGTCAAAAGTATGTAAATGTTATATATTATTATATGTTATTATTTTTTAATTTTTCTATTTAAATTACAATCTATTGTAGTAACACCATTTAATTCAGTATAAAAAATTAAAATTATAATATAGCAATTAATTATAATTATATCTATTTAAATTATTTATTTTATTCAATTTTCACGTTATTTAATAAGGAGTTCCGATTTGATTTTACCGCCATTAATCGCAGACTCAAATGTTACAAAATTACAAATTATCCAATTTGTAAAGTAATAGTGCTTCATCAGATTCAGACGTGAAGGACTTTAATCGCAATGAGAATGATCGAGTAAATCGTGATCGTAATATCGAGCCGTATCTTTTCCTTCGCGCGCGAAAGATCATTGAGATCGAATAAAAAAAAAAGAATAGGAAAAAGTACAGGCACTGATTTTTATTCTCTGAATTTTATCTCCGCAAGCACCGCTTCCGAGAAGGATGTAGATTGATTTACGCAATACAATAGCCCCGAATGCTACGACGCAACGACGGCGTAATACGGCCAATCTTATGTCCGCCTTGACACCACTAACATTCGTCAAAAATAACTCACGACCGTCCGCAATTAAACGAGAGCGTATTCCCCGACCTTCGACGATGCGCGAGGAATTGATTCACAATCCGTACAAGACAAACCGGCCATTCATCGCTATGGCGATCTATTATTATCGTATAAAAACTGCTTAATTGTTTAATCGTTATTCCATATCTTATCTTTGCTTTCGATCGTCTCAGTGAAGTATTATTGTGTAGAATAAAAAAAAATTAGCATCTTATAGGATAAATTAATTAATGTATTGATAGAATAAAAAAAAAATGGTATCTTATAGGACAAATTAAAGCAGCGACACCGGAGAAAAAAAGTTACGGGGAAAAAATATCTCCGCGGGGAAAACAAGGGTCTGTTTTGCGATGAAAATAATTTTGGCGCCTGGGTTTTGCTGCCGCGAAGCAAATCAAGATTTATCGATTCGCCTGCGGATACGTGCCATTTCCATTGGCTGCAGAGAGCGAACGAGGCACGTCGACAGCCAAAACATTTCTGAAATAGATCGCACGTCGTAATGTATATATCTAGGTCATATTTACCATAGAACAAAACCTTCCGGAAACTCCGAAAACATAAATGCCTCTCGCTACTGCTCGCCAAGCTTGAACAGGTTACGCTTTATATTTTTAATTTAAATATATGTTATATACATCACGTATACACCTAAGCTAAATTTATTTTGTGATGCAGTGCCTGAATCCACAAGTTTCGATCTAAATACATACATGACGATTGGAAAAACCGCCGCGTCATTGATATGTTTAGATCGCTGAGAGAAAAAATGGTTGCAATTATTATAATTTAATTATAATTTATAGTCACACATTTTCCGTACAAATTATATATTTTTTGTAGAATTACAAATATATAATTATTAGTACTAACATACCTGAAGATAGATATACAATATATATATATGTGACGGTTACAAAGGTGACAATTACTCAAGTTTTGTATGTAGAGTTGATGTACATAATTTAATAGATTATTTTTTACCGTTATTGCAACTTGCAGCCCAGCAAATTAATAGTAACATTAGAATTTCCCACTCAATAATGCATTGACAGGAGAAAAATTTTTGGTACTTTATAACTATAATTACAAATTATTATAATTATGAATGTTACTGTTATTAATGGTTGTAATATTAATAATAATATATATAGCTCTATCAATAAATCTATATAACCAGCCCAAAAATGGCTATGAATTATAATTAAATTATAATAACTGCAATCATTTGGTAATAATAATTATAGTCACAAATACCAAACTTTTCTCTCTCTGCAATGATAACAGTTATATTTACATTTCTCCTAAAAAATGTATAGTCTCTCTCGGCACCGAAAGTGACTATAAATTATAATTAAATTACGGTTTTTTCTCTCAGTGTACACATGGTTCGCTGTGGAATCACTTTTCCAACTTGCGACCGAGTGTTTTCCCACGGGGAAACGTTGCTTCCGTGGACTACGGAATCGTTTGTCGGGTTTGTCCCTCGACGAGTCGCGACTGAACTGTGTCGTTGAATGATGAATCGTTCATTGTGCGACGTTACGCCGAAGAGCAGTCGGTACTTGCGCAACATGTGGGCACATTCTAAGCCAATCTCGATCTAATTTCAATTCTATCAATTCGAAACAATTCAAGGTGCTATAAGAGCGATAACGACAGAGGGAGCGAAATCCTATACAAGCGAGATTGATTGAGATAATCGACACGCGAGAGAGGACGTTTGAAAAAAAGAGAAATATCGCGCTCATCTCTGTCGTCAGAAATGATTTTATTTCATCCGACTCTGACAAACAAATCCGATTCGATTCGGCCTTCACGCGCGCGTCTGTCTCGCGAGATTCCTCAGCGAGATGCGACGACAGGTAAGCTGAGAAGCTGTTTATCGATCTCTCTGCCGGGCATTGTAAATGCGTTCACGTAATTCAGAAAAAGTACGTGGCCGTTTTGTATCGCGCCTCCTCGTCGTAGGAGGCGGCGGAAGTATTGTACGTCGTGATTCGATGTGACACCGGAAGCGATGCACGTGCGTTGTCGTTTTCATAATTCATTCAGTTGTTTTCTCGGAATTCATTTGAGAGATGGGGCTAAAAACGCAGTACGTTCGTTGAAGGTCCCCTAAAAAAATCTGGCGTTACTCCGCGCCGTGAGCCTTAAAGAAGAAAAAAATATTCTTAATTTAAGAAGATACACTGCAGATGAAAAAATCGCGATGAAGAGACAAGTCGATGACGATAAGTGACGACGAATTATTCATAGATAACGTAAAACGGCACGTCGATGCAAAACCGATTAATAAAAGAGATCGCGCGCTTTCGTGTTATGAAGAGGCCGAAGTTTATTCACGTTCCGATTAAATTTCATTGATTGCCCGTCTATTCGAGGAAGTCGCACGAAGTCCGAATCTTACGATTACGCAAGATGCGGACGCGCCGGGTCATTCACCGATTCCGTGTGCATTGTTCCGCCAGGTCAAGAACGACGCCAACACGCTGCCGAGCAAGAATCGAGCTTCGCACCTTTCCAGCCGCCGATGAAACCGAAGGATCTCGCCGACGAGAAATAATCGATACGATTGGATCGAGCGATGCGATGACGCGATAAAGATGGAATATTCTTACGCGAGATATTTCTGTGTTTCGCCGACGCACAACGGCCTTCGTCATCATCAGGTCGGCAGGATTCGAAGATCATTCATCCTCGGTGCACTGAAAGAAAAAGATTGGCTGAATATGTCGTAGCATTCTTAATTCGCTGCTGCAACCAAAAATGCAGCCAAATATAAAAAAAAGCCCATCAGAGCCTACATCAGCTATTCGGATGCACAAAAATTCTTGATCCTTCGTGTGAATGTAAGAAAACGAATAAAATATACGTGTTCAACCCTTCAATTCGGGTCCTTATCAATATCAAATATAAATCGATATTACATAATTAACGCAAATTCCAAGTTGATGATTCCCGAGAAATTAGTTCGTTCTTCTTTGTCCAAATGCCGAATTAGCTATGTAATAAATAGCCCAATGATTATCAAAATTATAACATTATACAATAATAATATAAAACTTACATAAATATTATTATTATATAATGTAATAATAATTTGATAATCATTAGGCTATTCGTTACATACATACTAATTTCGCATTTGGATAAAAGAAGAACGAACTAATTGTCGGGAATCATCAACTTGGAATTTAATTATGTAATTATGCGTTAATTATGTAATTTCGATTTATATTTTATATTGATAAGGAATCCCGAATTGAAGAGTTGAAACGTATATTTTGTTTGTTTCGTTACATTCACACGAAAAATCAAGAATTTCTGTTCATCCGAATAGCTTAGGTAGGCTCTGATGGGCTTTTTTACATTTTTCACTGATAGATTCTTTCGAGCCCCATTATATGTATTTGTTCAAAAATTGCTGCAGCAGCCAATCTTTCCTCTCAGTGCAGGATTCGCGAGGAGACGAACGGGCGAAGTCCGCAAAAATGAAGCAACGATAACGAGATAAAGAGATAAGCCTAGGACGAGCGTAGATCTCTGTCATTTTCTTCTTCTCACACGATGACGATATTCTTCTCTCCTATGCTTGTGTGCCTTTCCTCGAGACCTCGCGCGCCGCGGGGTCAAGAGACGATTTCTCTCTTTCTCTCTTTCGCCGTCTCTCCCTCTTTCTCCGTCTCTCCTCGAGTTATACGTCCTCCGCCTCGTCGCACTCTCACATGTCCACCGCGTCGTCTGCTCAGGAAACCATCCATTACGGAGATCAGTCCGTACGGATGGCGGTGTGGAGTGCGCCGAATTGAGAAAAGTTGGACGACCAAAAACGGATATCGTAATATATC
>NW_017305967.1:174519-177207 GCF_001594115.1 Trachymyrmex septentrionalis
GGTCGCCGTATTTAGTGGCGGTGTGGAGTGCGGCGAAGTACCGAATTGAGAAAAGTTGGACGACCAAAAACGGATATCGTAATATATCGGGCACGCGCGGGGTCTGCGATGACCAAGGACGCGAGGAGTGAGCCTCGGGTTATCAAAGAGAGAGAGAGAGAGAGAGAGAGAGAGAGAGAGAGAGAGAGAGAGAGAGAGAGAACGATTCACTGGACGTGAATGCGATTTGTAAGTAGTACAAGTAGTGTATTGCGCGGTGTATTCCGCTACGTTTCGTCACTTCGCGTGCCTTTCGACGACTTTAATTGCATTCAAATACGAGACGAGCTCAATGGATGTCTTCACGTACAAGAAGCGAGAACTCGAGAGATCAATATAAATCTAATTCGTGTCTAAAAAGAGGTGGATGGAACACGCTCAACAGTGCACTGATTGTGAGAGAAGTGTTTTGATATTTCATATTTACGACTATAATTGCATGTAAAATAATTGCATGTGTTTAGTATTGAGTATTTAGTAACTATTGCATAGTAAAATAAATTGTATTTAGCATCTCCGTTTTTATCATTATTGCTCTATAACGTTAATAATAATAACTATTTATATATTTAAACAAGTATATAACAATATAAATTGTCCTCGAAAAAAATTGCAATTTTAAATGGATATAGAAATGAAACTCCTATAACATACGCTGAAAGAAAAGATTAGCTGAATGTGGCATAGTATTTTTAATTGACTGCAGCAGCCAATTTTTGGTTGCAGCAGCCAACAGCCAATCTTTTCTTGCAGTATGGTGTATAATTATTTTACTATGTCATTGCAGTGACAAATACCGTACTTTTATTTCAGCGTGTAATTACAAATATTTGATGAAACAAGAATAATGAAAAAAAGTCTATTCGGGACGCGCAGTATGACGCATTTATACACGCACGTATTCATGCATTGGACACTCCCGTTAGATGAGACGCCTGATTTTGATTTTCGTTACCGTTACTAGTAGCGATAATTAAGTCAGACACGAATGCATCGCGACAACGGCGTGATTTATACATCTTTTTTCTAATACTTACGGGCATAAGGCGCGCTCTGTTTCGCCAAAGCCCCCGCGATCGGAAAAAAAAAGTGTTCCTAGCTGCACGACGACGAGCAGATGTTTGAAGCGGGGCGGAGGACGAAGAAAGCCACTCTCGGGGGTCACAAAGACGCTTCCCCGAAACCGAGCCCGTGGCGGCGCCTCGACACGTAAAATGAATTTCGAAACACGAGCGACCCGGTGACGACGATTGCAAAAAATAAGAAAAAAATTCCATTTCCGCGGCCTAAGGATCGTCTCTCCGAGACGATCAGTGACTCTCAACGTAATAGAATCTCTCTAAACGAGACCCTTTCTTCAAATGGCCAAATATTTGTTCTTTACCGTGCGCACAAAAATCCCGTGGTTATTTAAATTTCGAACTGTGAACGTCAAAATTACAAAGCAATTCACTCGTCGGCTTTCATCACTGATGCCTAGTTTACAATCATTTTTCTTTACTTAATCGGAAATTCATATATAACTGTTTTTTTTTTAATTTCGAGTAAATTAATTTATTCACGTAATGATCTTAAATACTAATAAATTATTTTAAAACATCATTAATATAAAGTGTAGATTAATTTTAATTTCAGTTTAATTTTTATTTCTTATCTTTTTTTTATTTCTTAAACTATTATAGAAAAAGATAAAATGTGAATAAATCGATATTAAAATTATTTTCTATTGATAGAAACGGACATGAAAACGTTAATTTATATAATTTAAGAGAACAGTTATCTAATTTTTTTCTGTGCGAGCGATCTGCTCTCTTTAACATCCATTAAAAATCAAGTGATGATCTTTACGCAAGACGACGAATTTTCGAGAGCCTATTGCCGATTCAACATGCGTCTCGCGATCGATTCTAATAAATAAAATATTCCAACATCGTGCGTACGCTTCCCCATTCTACCGATCCCTCCGCTTCTCTCCTTCCGAAAGCATCGCACGTACCTCTTATTATTCATGCAGTTAAAGTATCTCCTTTAACTTTCTTACCTTCGAGCCTCATCTCACGAAGTCATCAACAATCGCCGGGAAGTATCTTCGTCAGGCGATGGGCCAGCGGGAAAGTCGCTAAATCAAGCCGATAAATCATGAGTACGAATCTTTCCGCCAATCTGCCGATCCTCCTCACGATATGTGCCTTGCGCCAACTCTCGATCAGCCAATTTCAGGAACATCAACCTTAAAATATCGGAAAACGATAAAAAAAATCTTTTTCACAGCTATAAGTCGAGTTACAAAAACACTTTGTAATTAAATCACATTAAACAAATTAAATATAGAGTGACCCATTTCAATTTCATACTATTTTATAATTTGCTACTATTCAATTTAGCTAAAAATTACCTATATATACAGATTTTAAAATAATTACATTGGATCATTAAAATAATGAAATAAGACGAGGTTAAAATAAAAAAAATAATAAAATAAAATAATTATATAAGAATTATTATTATACTTGATAATAATTCTTATATAATTATTTTATTTTTTTATTTTTTTATTTTAACTATTACTGTTTGCGATCATATAATATTAGACGAAAAGCGTTCGCTTGATTGATTGTCCTATATTAAAACCCGGCTTTTGACATGCCA